>NW_017670274.1:1258763-1266499 GCF_001879085.1 Nicotiana attenuata
CGGGAGATCCTCGGTTTTTTGGCCGGGATTTGGAAAGAAAAATCTCCTCGATTTTTTTGGCCGGGAGATCCTCGGTTTTTTGGCCGGGATTTGGAAAGAAAAAGCTCCTCGGTTTTTTGGCCGGGAGATCCTCGGTTTTTTGGCCGGGATTTGGAAAGAAAAAGTTCCTTGGGTTATGCCAGGGAGATCCTCGGTTTTTTGGCCGGGATATTTAAGGAATGGGATCCTATGCTACCATGATTTGTTTTCTTTTGGGATTTTCATTTTTTATTCCCTTTCTTCTTTCTTTTTCTTTTGTTTTCCTCTTTATATGTTTTCCTTTTTATTTAGCAAAACGCATGAAGGAATTTGGGAGAAAACTTTCTTTTTGGTCGTTTTCCTGCCGCAAGGCTGTTTCAGCGTTTGCACACTTTATTTCCTTTTGGGTTGCACCTGCTTCTTGCATGGTTGCTTTGATTGCACCTGTTTTCAACAAAGAACAGTTTGTTAGTTTGAAACGGTGGTTGGTTTTTGTGGCCTTGATCATCCCAATTGCTTGATCCCGGCCCCTTTTCCGTTGAGAACTTGCTGCTTGTTGGCCTTGAGGGTGAACCTCTTTTCAAACCGACCGGGTCCAACTCTCAGGGCTTCATTATGACTCGCCCATGTGGGCTCTGGCCTTTTCACTTTATTCTGCCCTTGGGACCTTTGCCTTTGACTTCCTTTCTTTTCCAATGTTTTCGCTTTGAAAGCATCAACCACCATGGTCAGTCGGGATTGGCCTGACGCACTCGATGAGACTGGGTATTTTCTTCGACTCTGACCAGGCAGAGCCCTGTGAAGCCGGTCCTGCCACCTTTTCTTTGTAGTAGTTACGGAATCAGAGTTAAACCGAAAGGGATTCAAAGAAAAAGTATGCAAAAGGCAAGCATATGATTTTAAGGAGAAGCGTCCCTTTCGGGGGAAAAGGAGGACTTATCTGGGGTGCATGCTGGCTTCAAATGAACATGACATGCTTCTTGGACTGGACACCCGACCCACACAAACTTTCCAGTTTCTCGTGAACCCATTGATCCTTATTTCAAAACCAGGGAACCTTGCCAGGACTCTTTTAGTGGTGAGATGTCTTCTTTTTGGCCGACAGCGCCCTTTGCGGGTTTTCGCCAATCGACCTCTCTCATTTCTCTTCTCACCGTCGCCCGATAGTGCTCTTTGCGAGTTTTCACTAAGCGGACTCTCTCATTTTCAGTTTCTCTACTCATCATCGCCTTATGGTGCCCGAAGGTTTTCACCGATAAGACTCTCTCATTTTATTTCTCTCAACTTGCATTGTATCAGATTCCAACAATAACGTTTTCTACTTCCCTGCCTTTGCCAATTGATCGGAAGGACTTGGACAAGGTTTTGGGGTAAAAAGGATTTTGGGCAGAACTACAACTTTGGAACCATTTCGGCGGATTCATGGCCGAACCATTATATCATCTGCCCCAGTTTCATTTTTTGGGGAAATTGGGATTTTTGTTTTGGTGTGACTGAACCTTAGGGAGAGGCTGCCTACGTATCCTTTCGGAATCAAGTCAGACGTAGTTCAGAAAAATAATTTTGTTTTTTTTGTTTTTTTTGTTTTTTTTTTCATCATATCATATTTTCTTTTTCTTTTCTTTTTTTTCTTTTTTTTTCTTTTTCTCTTTTTCCATCATATTTTCTTNATCTCATTGAAATGAACACTCAATTTGAGCTCAGTTTTGGGCCCAAGACTGGCAACAGGCTGGAGAAATTCGAGTCTCCAATTGGGCTGTTATTATGGCCCAGCGCTGGACAGCCCCATGTCCTTTTATCTTTAAACACCTAATACAGATATTCTCTTCTCTGGGCCAAAATGCAACAAAGCCCAAAAGAATGCCTAACTTTGAATTAAATCACTTGTTGAATTGTGTACCATTAACTTCTTTGAGGCCAATTGCGAAGCCCTGAATGGTAGAGGCTTGAGGCCCAAATCTTATAACATTAATTAATTAGGCCCCTTTTAGAGACAAACCATAATAGAAAATCGAAGTCCTTTAGGTTGGCTTTAAAATAAATGAGGTGCGCCGCGCCAAATAAAAATAGTACATTGCGTGGCCCTCTTAAGTATATTAAAAATATTTTAGACTTCGGGACGTGCCATTTAGCGAATTTCATGGTTTTCCCCAAAGATAATGCAAACGCGTAGTTGCTTTAGGCGCGTTATTTTAATATTACCTTCCTGAATGCGGGTGTACATTTATGTGACCCAAATCTAAATCTCAACGGAGTCGAAATGCGTCAAAAGCCACGGGTGCACTGGTGTAACGTGGTTCGAGATGCATTTTCACGACGTTGCAATTCTTATTAAAAAGACATAAAGTAAAAGCGGTTAAAATAAAAGGCACATAGGTTAGAATATGTTTTAAAATCAGATAAAAGCAAATACAACGGTTGAGCGACCGTGCTAGAACCACGGAATCCGGGAGTGCCTCATACCTTCTCCCGGGTTAACAGAATTCCTTACTCGGAGTTCTGGTTCGCGGACTGTTAACAGAGTCATAATTTCCTCGGATCGGGATTCAACCGGTGACTTGGGACACCATTAATCTCCCAAGTGGCGACTCTGAGTATTAATAATAAATCCCGTTCCGACTGTCCTTTAATTGGAAAAACTCCTTTACACCCTCACAGGTGTAGGAAAAAGGAGGTGTGACATCTCCATCTGCATTTTGCACTGCATAAGGCTACCTTTCTGCCTTCTGAGACTAAGCATTGTCTCCACTTGCTTTTTCCTGCATTGCATAAGGCTACTTTTTTGCCTTCCGAGACTAAGCACTGTCTCCATCCTGCATTTCCTTGCATTGCATAAGGCTACTTTTCCGCCTTCCGAGACTAAGCGCTGTCTCCATCCTACATTTCCTTGCATTGCATAAGGCCACTTTTCTGCCTTCCGAGACTAAGCATTGTCTCCATCCTGCATTTCCTTGCATTGCATAAGGCTACTTTTCTGCCTTCCGAGACTAAGCACTGTCTCCATCCTGCATGGCTGAAATATCGTCACCTCTTATTTGCATCGGCTGAAATACCGCCAGCTTTATTTAAATCTTGCATGGCTGAAACATCGCCAATTTTGTTTAAATCCCTCATATCGGCTGAAAGACCACCAATTGCATTCAAATCTTTGCATCGGCTGAAAAATCGCCAACTTTATTTAATTCTCTGTATCGGCTGAAAACCCGCCAGCTTTGTTTAAATTTCTGTCGGCTGAAATATTGCCATTTGTATTTATACTTCATATCGACTGAAATATCGCCATTTATATTTATGCTTTACATCGCCTGAAATACCGCCAAATCCTACATTTCATGGGCTGAAATACCGCCAAACTATCCAAGGGCATCATTGTTCGGAGGCACCATTTTCATAGCCCGAGAACGCCATGCCATGGCCTGAGGACCCCGCTTTATATTTTGCATATCATTATTCAAAGGCATCATGGTTCGGAGGGACCATCGTCATAGCCTGAGAACGTCATTTCATAGCCTGCGAATCCTTTATTATACTCTTCATGGCCCAGGACGTCATGGTCTGAGGAAGTCATCCTAACCGTCCAAAGACAGCATTCATGGTCCAAACGCGAACTTGCATCACGTTTAAATTCTGCACGATATGTTTGTATTACTCATTCGCAGGTACATCAGCTAGCAACGTCCATCCCAGCAGGAGCGATCCCGCTCCGATTCCCGCATTCCATCAGTCCCTGACCATCCTTCCCAACCTAAATATTGCGTCCGTCTTTTTCAAAACCGGCATCGGCATATTCCGTCGATGTACCCTGAACTACATATGACCTGATTCCTGTAAGACCAGGGATATGTAGGCAGCTCAGAAACCAGAGCTCGGTCAAAACCTTTGCAAGTCGTTTCTCTCGGTCAAAATTGGTCATCATATCTTTACCCGACAACTCTTTCATCCTTCCCGGGTAAAGAGGGGCAGCTGTTGATACCCAATTTTTCCCCTATCTATTTTTATACTCAAAATATTCTCAAAATAGCATGTACATGCATATATAAGTATGCCCAAGAATTTTTGACATTTTTCTAATTTTTAAAGCCCTTAAAAATTATTTTTATTATTTTATTTTAACAGTACAAAACCCAATAACGATTCCCAAAACTATCATTTTGGTGAGTAATTTATTTCCATCCTCCTATTTACATCACAATATAATTAAGGTAATTTTTGCATATATTTTTTTATTTTATAAATCTATTTGATATTTTAAGCTAAAATTGCAATTATAGCCTATATTGCGATTGATAGCATCTTACAATTATAAAATTACTCCCAGTATTTTTAAATTAACATTTATATCTTATTAATTAATTCAGTGCTTTTAATTTATTTTTAAAAATCGTTTTAACTATTTTAATCAAATTAAAAGGGGAGATTAATACATTGCCCATTGCGTTTCAATTATAGCCATATTAAACCCCCAATTTAAACTCAATTTTACCGGCCCAAATCCTAAAATCGACCCAACCCTGACCCAATTCATAATACCCGACCGGATCCCCCCTTTAATCACAGTCAACGGCTCAAATTAAACCTTTCATTTTTAATTCACCGACTACCCCCAACCCTAATTCATTTCCACCCTTCAACCGCCCTTGAATCCCCAAATTCTCTCATCTTCGGAACCCTAGCCTCCCCCTACCTTGTTCCACCGTGTTTTCACCCGAGTCCATGGCTTCTCAGGCCATGGACAGCCTATACTCACCTCCTGCGGCTCCTACATGCCTGTTGCTCGAAGGTTCGAAGCCAGACCTCGAGGGTCTTCACTCAGACCTTCACCGATTCAAGGATTCCGGCCATCTCCGGCCTTGCTCCGGTGGCTCTTGGTCTTCTGAGCCTGTCACACCTCCTTTTTTACACACCACCCCGAAGGATAATGTATAAGGGAGTTTCAGCTGTGAACCTAACTCTTAGAGTGGGCCTTGGATCAGTTTTGCATGCAGCTGCTGGGCCATTTTGTTTGAGGCCCAAAGGTAACTAATGGTCCTTGAATTTCCGATATCTTTGCCTGAATTCTATATTGTAGTAATAGGGATCATTTTAAGAACTGAAACCAGTCAATCACCAATTCAATACCTACTGCACTGAAACGAATTGAAACTTATTGAAACAAGTGAAAACAAACACTATTCGCAACCTGATTTTGAAACTTATAAACTGATTTTGAATCTCATTTTTTACACCTACATCTAGAATGTGTATGTCTCTATGAACATGTATTTATCCGGGGTTTGTGTTTAAGGTAACATGTTTGAACCTATATACTACCAGTGCAATATCTATACCAATAAGCTGTGGAGTTTAACACGAACTAAACCATGAGTAGAACTCCATTGAACATAGCTTTATAATGAGTCAAAGAATTTAAATTCATATAAGTCCCAAAGTGTTCATGTTCAAACAGTCCTAATTATACAAATAGTCCTATTTAACATTTATACATATTCGTTCAAATGAAGCTACAACTACATATTAAACTAGTAATGAGAACAGAGGCAGATTCGTGTGATACATTGAGTGAAACTTCAGAGCATTAGAGACAACAGTGTACCTGGAATTGAACAAAGTAAGAAGGAAATAAGATCAGCAACAGTTCAGCAGATCACAGCAACGAAATCAGCAACAACATAGCTTACACAAGGCTAATTCTCAGCCCACATCAAGCCACAATACCCAGGGAGGAACGATAGACGAATAAAAGCAATAAAATGACCAAAGTCACACTGATTTTCACCCAAATTTAGTTGAAATTGAACTAGGAATGTCTTAAAGGACTTCCATCACTAGGAACCGAGCTAGAAGATGCCAATCTAACACTACAACTTGAAATTCAGCCCAAAGTCACAATAGAACAGTATTTTTGTTGAGTTTTTGCTGTATTTTTTCTTTTTTTTTGTTTTTTTTTGGTTTTTAGAAGAAATGAAGATCTAAGAGAAGTTGTTGAACTTTAGGACTTCAGATTTGAATATTTGAATTTGAAATTCAAATTTCAGATCTTAAACTTGCAGAAAATGTATATTTGGGGGAAATTTGGAGCTGGAAGGTTTTGGGGAATTTTCAGGGATCTAAAGCTTTTTTTAGAATTTTTTCAGATGTTCAAACTTGTGAATTAAGGCAGGTAGGCTGCTTTTTATAGGCAAACTTCAGGGGGAAGCTTCTAGATCTCACTCACACCTGTCCCCCTCTTTTATTTCAGATTTTATTCCATAGTCCCTAAAGTTTTGACTTATTTCTCAAGTCACTGCACTAACACTACTGAAATTTACATCAAGGCCCTATTCTAGAAGATTCTAGGGTGTTCTAGTTTCAACTAGAGCAATGTTTTCTATGTAGGAATACCTATACTACCCTTATTTTATTCTAAAATTACTGAATTGTACTAAACCACAGCCCCTTTTACCCAATCAAAATTATTTGAGGGATTAGAATTATCAGCTATAACCAAGTAAACTAATAGATACCAACTGACGTCAACCATACTGATTAACTCAACTACTGAAATAGAAATTGGAATCAATGAAACAAAAACCATATATCAAAATAGATTCGAGACAGAATTAAACTAACATCAAACTAAAAAAAATCAAAAACGAAAACTCATGGAATCAAGCATAATCAAAGAAATAATCAAACTAGGAAAGGAAAATTTATTGAATCATGAATTAAAACTAACCTAATATGAACAAACAATAAGAACAGGATCAACCTGTGCAAATTAGTCATGAACAAAAATAACAAATAGGCTGATTGAGCAAGAACAAAGAAAAAATAAAATAACAGTCACTCAAAAGAAAAATAGAAAAGGAAAAACTAAAGGAAATACCTAGATTTGAAACTGGAAAGAAAACCTGGCCATCTTCTTGGAATCATCTGGACCAAAACGTCCTCAATCGTGTGTTTCCATGAAGAAACACAAGATTAAGGACTATTATAGTCCAATAATCAACGACTCCGAACTTTTAGGAACTAGGGTTTTTGGGTCAAACTTCGATCTGAAATTCGAGGAGGTCCAGGGATATTCGAGAAAAATTGATTAGGGGTTTAGGAAGAGGAGAGCGAGGAGAGCTTAGGGTGTTATTTTGGTAAGATTTGGATGAGTTGGTGTTTTGGTCGGAGTTTCGATTTGATATTCGGAGACATTGGCTTGGATTTGAAGGAAAGTAAGGTTGGATTTGGCATGTGGAGGCGACGAGGAGCACAGGGTGTATTTTTGGGGCTCATCGGAAAATCGCCGCCGGCGGAGGCAATTTTCGGCCGGCGGCGGACGGCGGCGTCGGAGTCTCTGTGTTAGGTTGTGAGAGAGACGAAGGGTAGGGGGTCTGAGGGGGGGTGGTAACGTTTGGACATTTAAATATTAATCAAGGTGGGCTTCAGGACCGTCCGATCAAGCAACCTCGACGGTCCTGATTAAATCCCACCAAAACGACGTCGTTTAGGTGGGAAAGGGGTTTGGACCGGGTAGGATTTGGGTTTGGGCTGGATTGAGACCGGGTTTGGGGGTTTGGCTTGGGTTCTGATGTGGACTGCTATTAAAATGGTCCAAAACTTGGGTATTTTATTAAGCCTATTATTTTCCTTTAATTTTCTCTTCTTCTTCTTTTTTTTCATTTTTTCTGATTTTTGTAAAAAATCAAAATTATTAAAAGACCTGATTTAACTCTAAACTTAACTAATTG
>NW_017670274.1:1267239-1317814 GCF_001879085.1 Nicotiana attenuata
AAACACAAAATCATGCAATTAGATCTAAAAATCAAATAAGAAAAATCCTAATTTTAAGAATTCTATAGGAGTAATTTAAGCGAGGCAAAAATCACATGCTCACAGCTGCCCCTCTTTGCTCGGAGACACGAAGGGTTTTCGGGCAAAGATAAATGAGCAACTATGAGATTTTTGCCTGCTCGGCACTCCATGAGAAGCATTTTTAAAACCATCTGACCGAACCCTGCTTCAAAGGTTGCCTACATATCCTTGGCTATAAAGGAATCAGGTCAGTGTAGTTCTGGAAGGTTTGGTAGCTGGGACTACCAGGAGCTATGATTTCACTGCTGTTGCTGCTGCTACTGCTTGCTGACCTCCTTATTACACCAAAAAGGAAAATCAAAGCTAAGCTAGCTATGCCTAACAACTATGAGTTACAAGATTCCTATCTATAAATCTCTTGAAGCTTGATCTTGAGTCTTAGCTGATTTCGCTGTGGACTCCGATCTGAATCTTGATGCTCGCAAGTTGTAGGTGTTGTTTCTTTCTGCAGCATTGGGTCAAAGCGGGATCGGCAGAGCTTATGACTTTAATCAAATTTTGAGCAATCCGCACCTTTGCTTGCTTCACTTTTGAGTTCATTTCTTTTTGTTCTTTTCTTCTTTTCTTTATTCTGGATTGAGACTCATTCTTTTTGTCATCTCGAACCCTGTGTCTTGAGGTCGACCTGCTTAAGATACCAAAACAAACAAACGAACGAAATTTTCTGCCCCAGTTTTCACTACGAAAATTTTGTGAGTTAGTTGTAACACATATCTAAGCGATCAAATCAGGATTGCGTAGGGAGATCCTCGGTTTTTGGCCGGGATTTGGAAAGAAAAATCACCTCGATTTTTTGGCCGGGATTTGAAAAGAAAAGGCTTCTCGGTTTTTTGGCCGGGAGATCCTCGGTTTTTTGGCCGGGATTTGGAAAGAAAAGGCTCCTCCATTTTTTGGCCGGGAGATCCTCGGTTTTTGGCCGGGATTTGGAAAGAAAAAGCTCCTCGGTTTTTGGCCTGGACATTTAAGGAATGGGATCCTAGCTACCATGATTTGTTTTTCTTTTGGGATTTTCATTTTTATTTCCTTTCTTCTTCCTTTTTTTTACTTTTGTTTTCCTCTTTATATGTTTTCCTTTTTATTTAGCAAAACGCATGAAAAAATTTGGGGGGGAACTTCCTTTTTGGTCGTTTTCCTGCTGCAAAACTGTTTCAGCGCTTGCGCATTTCATTTCCTTTTGGATTGCGCCTGCTTCTTGCATGGTTGCTTTGAATTAGACCTGTTTTCAACAAAGAACAATTTGTTAGTTTGAAACGGTGGTTGGTTTTGTGGCCTTGATCATCTCAATTGCTTGATCCCGACCCCATTTCCGTTGAGAACTTTGCTGCTTGGAGGATGAATCTCTTTTCAAGCCGACCGGGTTCAACTCTCAGGACTTCATTACGACTCGCCCGTGTGGGCTCTAGCCTTTTCACTTTATTCTGCCCTTGCCTTTGATTTTCTTTCTTTTCCCAATGTCTTTGCTTTGAAAGCATCAACCACTATGGTCAGTCGGGATTGGCCTGACGCACTCGCTGAGGCTGGGTATTTTCTTCGACTCTGACCAGGCAGAGCCCTGTGAAGCCGGTCCTGCCACCTTTTCTTTGTACTAGTTACGGAATTAGAGTTAAACCGAAAGGGATTCAAAGAAAAGTATGCAAAAGGCAAGCATATGAGTTTAAAGAGAAGCGTCCCTTTCGGGGGAAAAGGAGGACTTATCTGGGGTGCATGCTGGCTTCAAATGAACATGACATGCTTTTTGGACTGGATGCCCGACCCACACAAACTTTCCAGCTTCTTGTTAACTCATTGATCAGTATTTCAAAAACCAGGGAACCTTGCCAGGACTCTTTCAGTGATGAGATGTCTTCTTTTCGGCCGACAGCGCCCTTTGCAGGTTTTCGCCAATCGACCTCTCTCATTTCTCTTCTCACCGTCGCCCGATAGTGCTCTTTTCGAGTTTTCACTAAGCGGACTCTCTCATTTCATTTTCTCAACTCACCATCGCCTTATGGCGCCCGAAGGTTTTCACCAATAAGACTCTCTCATTTTATTTCTCTCTATTTGAATTGTGTCAGATTCCAAAAACGACGTCTTCCACTTCCATGCCTTTGTCAATTGATCGGAAGGACTTGGACAAGGTTTTGGGGCAAAAAGGATTTTGGGCGGAACTACAACTTTGGAACCATTTCGGCGGATTCATGGCCGAACCATTATATCATCTGCCCCAGTTTCATTTTTTGGGAAATTGGGATTTTTGTTTTGGTGTGACTGAACCTCAACGAGAGGCTGACTACGTATCCATTCGGAATCAAGTCAAACGTAGTTCAGGGAAAACGTTTGGTTTTGTTGTTTTTTGTTTTGTTTCTTTTTCTTTTCTCTCTCTCTTTTTTTTGTCTTTTTCTTTTTCCCTTTGCCTTTCTTTTCTTTTCTTTTCTTTTTCTTTTCTTTTCTTTTCTTTTCTTTTTCTTTTCTTTTTCTTTTTCTTTTCTTTTCTTCTTCTTTTCCGCTGGTACTCCTGGGTTCCAAAGAGGGTGACCAAAGAAGCGTAACCGGCTTAAGGGGTTTACGAAGGGTTGATAGTATTTGGGTAGCGAGAAGGAAAGCCTTCGTCATCTCAATTGCACAAAAGCCATCATCGCAGGAGGTCTAGACATAGTACCTTTTTATTGCATCTCTATTAGCTGCTGCTTCAGGATCATCTCCTTCAATGTCTCCCAGATACACTGCTCCTCTTGGCGGTATTTTCGGATGATGTGTGTTCCCTTCCAATTAAGAGCAAGTTTTCCTTTTGCTTCCTGGTGATAAGGAAGAATGCGTCTTAACACCAGTTGTCCTATTTCAAAATTCCTGGGCCGCACCTTCTTGTTGTAAGCATGAGCCATTCTTTGTTGGTACAACTACCCGGATGTTCCCTGAGTACAGCACACTCGGACCTTTCCAACCCGCGAACCAATTTTCCTTCAATTGTTCCAATTATTTGTTTTATTTCCTCAAGGTTACCTTCTTTGCATTTCGACTTTTGATTCATTATTTCGAAATCTGATAGCGTTTCGGGATCTAGGCGTGAAGTCCGCAAGCATGTCATGTTATTTAAAGCTGCATTATTAGAACTAAAGAGAAGAAAATGAAGGAGAAAAATAGCAAAATCAGAAAGAAAAATGAACGAAGAAGTTTTGATTTCATTTTTTGGAATTTTGAAGATAACAGGGTTCACATTCGGGAACTTAAAGACAAGAAACTACAGGAAACATCCGAGTTACACCCTGAAATAACTCGGGATGCAGAAAGTAGCAGGACTGCTCTACCGGGACTCCCGCCTGATCGGGAATGGAGTAGCCTTCCAATTTTGGAGTTTAGCATCTGGTCCCATGTAGAGCACCTCAGTGGTGCTAGTGCCCTCTCCCGGCTGGACCATGTGGGTTTCGTAGCGCATTGCCCTACGTATTTCCTCAATTTCTTCAGCCGTAAAAACCTCATCATCTTCCTTTTTACTATACTTAGGCTTGACCAAAGTGTCATACAAATGTACCACCTCATAACCGGCCATTTTCACTTTTTGAAACAACGCTTCGGCTTCCTCAGCATTCACAGGCTTCTTAAGCGGGAAACGCCTTTTGGTGGCATTGTTTACTTCCTCTATGTTTGAATATTCCTCTCCAGGGGGGTTTTCTAGCAGCTCTCCCAAGATCTCTTTAGCCTTGTGCGTAACCACCATCTGATGATAATTCCATGGTACAGCAGCAGGGTTCGTCATAGGCTTCTGTGGTACGCGTCCAATAACCACTGGCTCACTCAGCCGAGGTGGTTTGATTGTCCCCCGTATCACATAGGCTTGTTTGGGTACGTACATTTGTGTTTCTTTTTTCAAATCAACTTCCTTTTCTAGTTCTGTCTTGGTGATTTGGCTCTTCTTTTCCCCTTTCTCTTGCTTCGGGGCCACCTTTGGCTTTCTTTCTGCATCAGCGATAGCAATTATAGCTTTTAAGGCTGGATCAAACTCCCTATCTTCACAAATCATCCTGATCACTGGCCCGTTCTTGTGGGTGGGCAGCGGATTATTGGTCACATTTGGGACATCTTCATCCTTCAACACAATTTACCCTTGCTCTATTATGTTTTCCACCGCTTGTTTCAGAGTCCAACAGTCATTTGTATGATGGCCCTCTGCCCTTGAATGGTATGCACACCTGACACCAGCTCTGTAGGCAGGCGATGCCGGGTTTTGTCTGTTCTGAGGGACCGGCTATAGTAGACCCATTTGGACAAGTTTCGGGAATAGGTTAGAGTAAGATTCACCAATTGGGGTAAAGTTTGGTCTCCTGGGTGGTTCCCGAGGACGGAAATTATTTTGTGGAGGATGGGGGTTATAGTAGTTTTGCTGAGGAGGTTGATTTCTTTGAAATGGAGCTTGGTTTCTATTGGCATGTGGCTGCGGCCGAGCAAAGAGTTGAGCATTCATGACCGCATACGGTTGAGGAACATAAGCCATGTCATGGTGAGGGTGGTGATGTTGAGGGGTTCTTTAAGAGAAGATGGGCCTAAGGGCCCAGTGTCTTCTTGCGGCTGTCTTCGGGTATGTGGATTGCAGGCAGAGTCATTTCAGACGACATCTTTGTATTTCCTTTGGATCTGGTGAAATAGCGATGTGAGGCCAGCTTACCACAAACCAACCACTGTTTCTAAAAAGCTCAGCTGGAAATGGACAACAACAACGGTTAGTTTTGAAACAAATAACAGATAGGTAACCGCACATTGGAGTGTGATGCACCTATGAATATCTACATGTTTGCTTCTGTTGCAAGCGTCATCCCGGCTTTTCTCTTGTTTCTTTTTTTTTTCTCTTTTTGTTTCTCTCTCATTTTTCTTTTCCCTCTGTTTTCATTTTCTGCTTTTCCCTTTTCTTTGCCATGGTCTTTCTCTTGACGCCTTATTTTCTCTTTTTGCGTTTCTTTCTCTCTTGTTTTCCTTTTATTTCCCTCCCTCATATTTTCTTCTTTTTTGTTCTTTTTTTTTGTTCTTAGGGTTACGGTCGAATCCTATGGAGATTGCCTACGTATCATGACCCCGCATGAATCAGACCAAGCGTAGTTCTTGCAAATAAGGTAAATAAACTAACTCTTTTTTTTTTGAATTTTTGAAAGAAATGCTTTAGAAGGAAAAAGGGAAATATTTTGATTTTGATTTTTCTTTTTAATTTTTGAAAGAAAGACTTCTACCTTTTCGTTTTATGGAAACTTTGGGAATTTTAGAAGTAAAAAGAAATATATTTGTTTGAATTTTCATTTATTTTCTAAACACGAAAGAAAAATATTATTTTTTTTTGGATTTTGAAAGTTGCCTCTTAATTTCCGAAAGAGGGACTTTTATGAAAATGTTTTGGATTTTTGAGAAAAAATATTTTTCGGACTCAATTTTCAAACTTTGTATTTTTTTTTATATTTATTATTTATGAAAGAAAGACATCTAAGGAGTATTTTAATGATTTATTTTGACCTAAAAGGAAAAAGTGGCTATTTTTCAAAACTTTTATTTAAGAAAACAAAGACTCGGTTTTGCAGATACGGCTTTTCAGCACTTCCGGGAGGGAGATTTTAAGGTTGTGCCCGCAAACCATTGAAAATGACCCAAGGTGGCTGTTCTTGCAAAAACAGCCTTCCGGCGTCCTTTTGAGGACATTCGGCTTATTTTAAGCAAGAATGGCATCACCTGACTTATTTGTGATAAAACTTAAAATTTTGGTATTTTTGGCTATTTTTGCAAAAGGGTGGTTGGACCCGATGAGGGTTGCCTACGTATCTTACATCCGGTGAGAATCAAACCAGCGTAGTTCGGGCCGATTGGGAATGGAGTAAACTAACTCTTTTTTTTTCTTTTATAAAACTTAGACCATGAAGCTTTAAGGCAAAAGAAAATATTTTTTGTTCGAATTTTCATTTGTTTTCTCTTTTGGATTTTGGATGTAACATCTTAATTTTCGAAAGAGGGACTTCTTTAAGAAAAATATTTTGAATTTCTGAGCTTTTATTTATTTACAAAAGTACTTCTAAAAAAAAGCAAAAATATTTTTGGTCTTCAAATTTTCAAAATTTTTATTGACGTTTACAAAAGAAAGACTTCTAAAGAAAAAAAGAGTATTTTTGGATTTTTGTTTCTATTTTTTTTTTTGGATTTTTGTTTTTGGAAAAATACTTCAAAATGAAGGAAACCCTTATTTTGGATTTTGATTTTTATTGATTTTTCTTTTATTTCGTATGAAAGACATTAGAAAGAAGGAAACCATTTTTTGAACTTAAAACTACTTTTTTTTTGTTGAATTTTCTAAGGAAGGATTTTTTTTTAAAAAGGACTAAAGGAAAATATATTTTTTGGATTTTTTTGAAAATTGTGGTCGGAACCGATGAGGTTTGCCTACGTATCTCACAGCCGGTGGGAATTAGACCCGCGTAGTTCGGTCGGATTTGCCAAAATCAAAACTATTTTGACCAACAATTTTTCTTTCTATGTTTTCAAATATTTTCCTTTTTCTTTTTGTTTTTTTTATTTTTCAAAAATCCGGCAGCATTTCGGTACTATTTGGGCATTTGGTTTTTCACAACAAATGGTCATCCTCACTTAGTCCTAACACTGCTTATTTTCATAATTCACTCATTTAGACAAGCCGGTCAACATGCAAAGCCGAGCAAATAAATGCGCAAGTAGCACGTAAGATGCATCAGGATGGTCAATTCCTTTCGGGTCACATGTCCTAGAGGGACCCAACCCCTGTTTTGAGTCCCCTAGGTCAAATGCACATGATGCAAACAAGCGTCCTACTAGGGATCTGGCATGAGTTTTTGTTCTTCTAGGTTTAACCCTAGGTTTATTGGTCTAGACCTGGCTTACCCGAGCGGACAACTCGAGCCGAGGGGGAGGCAACGTACCGGGGATACAGAAGCTCCGCAGGCTTTGCAACTTATCCAAACCTCGTTCTAAATGGGAAAAGACTCTAAACAGAAGAGAAGCTACACGAAGTGCACCCTTCTCCATGATGTAGAAGAGTCAGAAAGAGGAAGGGATTCGCGACAGTTTATATATACAATTTCAACAAATATCAAAGCGGTAAAACATTTAGCACATATAGCATGGAACATATAGAAAAATCAGATAAAGCCAAATATAACAATTGTACTAAGCTCGAATTCTTGAACCCTGAATTAAAATTCTGGGTTCGTATCCCCAGCAGAGTCGCCAGAGCTGTCACACCTCCTTTTTTACACACCACCCCGAAGGATAATGTATAAGGGAATTTTTTCATTTAAAGTGACATTATTCGAAATGGAATTATTTATTTATTTTTAGAGTCGCCACTTGGGATAGGATTGGCTTTTGGCGTCCCAAGTCACCGGTTTTAACTTGAATCCCAAATCGAGGAAAATTGTCGACTTCCCAATTGGAGTCTGCGAACCAGAAATTCTGAATAAGGAATTCTGTTGACCCGAAGGAAGGTGTTAGGCACCCCCAGATCCCGTGGTTCTAGCACGGTCGCTTAAATTATTATAATTGGCTAACAATCTGATTTAATACATGTCATCTTATAGTGCAATTTTAAGATTATTTACCGCCGTCAGTTGATTTTTAGGAGAGTGAACGTCGTTTAAGAACGTGTTTTTGGATCACGTCACATGAAATGCACCCTGATCCTCGACATATTCTTATTCAACGTTTTGGGATTTGGATTTGGGTTGCATGAAGTGCACACCCGTATTTAGGAAGGTAAAATTATTAAAAGCGCGCCTAAAGCGACTAACGAGTTATTATCTTTGCGGGAGGCCGTGAAATTCGCTAAACGGCACGCCCCGAATTCTAAGTATTTTAATTAAGCATTCAATGAGGGCCCCGCAAATTTATGTGTTTTGTTTGGCGAGGCTCATCTCACTTTATTATTTTAAGGCCATCCTAAAGAAAACTATAATTTTCTATTGAATTGGTCTCTAAAGAGTCCTAGTTAATTTGATATTATAATTTCGGGCCTCAAGTTCAAGTCCGGATTCAAACAAAAGGGAAAACCTCTTAATTTGAACCCGCTACCTAACTCGTAAGCCCAAATTTATGTCGCCAAATTAATCCTAATGCTCTTAAATGGAATTCGAGCTTTCAGCATGTTGGGCTTTGAAATTAGCCCGACAATTTTGGTCAGTTTTTGTAAGCAGTGCCCAGCTGTGGGCCTTTGCGCAGGCCCAATTGAAACAAAGCCTGAATTAAACCCCCTACCCAACATTAGAGTTTCAGCTGTGAAGCTAACTCTTAGAGTGGGCCTTGGATCAGTTTCGCATGCAGCTGCTGGGCCATTTTGTTTGAGGCCCAAAGGTAACTAATGGTCCTTGAATTTCCGGTATCTTTGCCTGAATTCTATATTGTAGGAATAGGGATCATTTTAAGAACTGAAACCAGTCAATCACCAATTCAATACCTACTGCACTGAAACGAATTGAAACAAGTGAAAACAAACACTATTCGCAACCTGATTTTGAAACTTATAAACTGATTTTGAATCTCATTTTTTACACCTACATCTGGAATGTGTATGTCTCTATGAACATGTATTTATCCGGGGTTTGTGTTTAAGGGAACATGTTTGAACCTATATACTACCAGTGCAATATCTATACCAATAAGCTGTGAAATTTAACACGAACTAAACCATGAGCAGAACTTCATTGAACATAGCTTTAACATGAGTCAAAGAATTTAAATTCATATAAGTCCCAAAGTGTTCATGTTCAAACAGTCCTAATTATACAAATAGTCCTATTTAACATTTATACATATTCGTTCAAATGAAGCTACAACTACATATTAAACTAGTAATGAGAACAGAGGCAGATTCATATGATAACATAGCAATTCCTCATCATTTGATGTCAAAATTGTTCACATACATTGAGTGAAACTTCAGAGCATTAGAGACAACAGTGTACCTGGAATTGAGCAAAGTAAGAAGGAAATAAGATCAACAACAGTTCAGCAGATCACAGCAACGAATTCAGCAACNTTTCTTTTCTCTTTTTTTTTCGATAATACTTCGGGGTTCCAAAGAGGGTAGCCAAAGAAGGGTAACCGGCTCAAATGGGTTTACGAAGGGTTGATAATGTTTGGATAGCGAGAAGGAAAGCCTTCGTCATCTCAATTGCAGAAAAACCAACACCGCAGAGAGCCTAGACATAGTACCTTTTACTGCATCTACATTCACAGCTGTTTCGGGATCATTTCCTTTGATATCTTCCAAATACAATGCTCCTTTCGGCAATATTTTCCGGATGATGTATGGACCCTTCCAATTAGGAGCGAATTTTCCTTTTGCTTCCTGGTGATGAGGGAGAATGCGTCTTAACACGAGTTGTCCCACTTCAAAATTCCTGGGAGGCACCTTCTTGTTGTAAGCGCGGGTCATTCTTTGTTGGTACAACTGCCCGGATGTGCCCTGAGTACAGCACACTCTTTTGTTGTAATGTATGGACCTTTCCAAACCGCGAACCAATTTTCCTTCAATTGTTCCAATTCTTTATTTTATTTCCTCAAGGTTACCTTCTTTACATTTCGACTCTTGATTCATTATTTCAAAATCTGATAGCGTTTTGGGATCTAGGCATGAAGTCCGCCAGCATGTCATGTTATTTAAAGCTGCATTATTAAAACTGAAGAGAAGAAATGAAGGAAAAAAATAGCAAAATCAGAAAGGATAAAGAAAAATGAACGATGAAATATTGATTTCATTTCTTGGAATTTTGAAAATAACAGGGTTCACATTTGGGAACTTAAAGACAAGAAACTAAAAGAAACATCCGAGTTACACCCTGGAATAACTCAAGATGCAAAAAAAAGTAGCAGGACGGGTCTACCGAGACTCCCGCCTAATCGGGAATGGCGTAGCCTTCCAGTTTTGAAGTTTGGTGTCTGATCCCATGTATAGCACCTCAGCAGTGCTAGTGCCCTCTCCCGGCTGGACCATGTGGGTTTCGTAGAGCATTTTCCTCATTGCCCCACGTATTTCCTTACTTTCTTCAGCCTTGAAAACCTCATCATCTCCCCCACTACTGTACTTAGGCTTGACAAAGGTTTCATACAAATGTACCACCTCATAATCGGCCATTTTCATTTTTTAAAAGAACACTTCGGCTTCCTCAGCACTTACAGGCTTCTTAGGCGGGAAACGCCTTCTGGTAGCATTGTTTACCTCCTCTACATTTGAATATTTCTCAACAAGGGGTTTTTTTAGCAGCTCACCCAAGATCTCTTTACCCTTGTACGTAACCATCGTCTGATGATAATTCCATGGTACCGCAGCAGGGTTCGTCATAGGCTTCTGTGGTACGCGTCCAATAACTACTGGCTCACTCAGCCGAGGTGGTTTGATTGTCCCCCGCACCACATCAGCTTTCTTTTCTGGTTCTGTCTTGGTGATTTTGCTCTTCTTTTCCCCTTTCTCTTGCTTCGGGGCCACCTTTGGCTTTCTTTCTGCATCAGCGATAGCAATTATAGCTTTTAAGGCTGGATCAAACTTCCTATCTTCACAAATCATCCCGATCACTGGCCCGTTATTGTGGGTGGGCAGCGAATTATTGGTCACATTTGGGACAATGTGGGTGGCTGATTACAATACTTCTTCAAGTGAGCAGTAAGGTCGCCGTGCCCGTCATACTTTTCAAATTTTGGTGTTTTGAACCCTGAGGGCAAATGTACATGCGGGAATATACACAGGTCTGTATAGGAGACACTCTTTTGCCCGCTCAAGCCTTGCATATTTTTTAAGCTCTGCTCGAGGCTTCTCATTCTCTTTGCCATCTCATCTTGCTCTAGGGCTTTGGGGGTTTTGTCTTGCCCCGGTGTAAGCTCGTACAGTGGTGGCTGAGAGTAAGTATATTGAGGATAATGAGGGGGGTCAGCTTGAAAGACGGGATTTTGGAAAGTGAAGACCGAGGGGTCGAAAGCATGCTTGGGTAGTGATGGTTGTGTTGTCGCAGAGCAGGGTGGAGCCGGGAAGATGTTGGGAGTAGCTCCGGATCGGAACACCTGGGGGCGAACCTCAGAAGGTGTTCCTAGGAAATGAGCAGTTATGGTAGGTTGCCCCAAAGGAGTGTTTGGGCGGCTGATGGGGACAGTAGTAGCACCTCCAGATCTAGGAAATAGCTCCGGAAATTCGGGGATGGTGCTTGGGGGTTCCTTTCCATTGTTCCAAGCATCCCACATTTCCATGAGTCTCAGGCGCAATACCCGATTCTCCTCAGCTGTAAGGGACTCAGAGGCCGGGACCCCCGAGATGGGGCTGTCTTCGGGTATGGGGATTGCAGGCAGAGTCATTTCAGACGACATCTCTGTATTTCCTTTGGATCTGGTGAAACAGCGATGTGAGGCCAGCTTACCACAAACCAACCACTGTTTCTAAAAAGCTCAGCTGGAAATGGACAGCAACAACGGTTAGTTTTGAAACAAATAACAGATAGATAACCGCACATTGGAGTGTGATGCACCTATACAGTTAAATGAATATCTACATGTTTGCTTCGGTTGCATGCGTCATCCCGGCTTTTCTCTTGTTTCTTTTCTTTCTCTTTTTATTTTTCTCTCATTTTTCTTTTTCCTTTTCTGCTTTTCCTTTTTCTTTGCCATGGTCTTTCTCTCGACGCCTTATTTTCTCTTTTTGCGTTTCTTTCTCTTTTGTTTTTCTTTTATTTCCTCCCTTCGTACTTTCCCCTCTTTTTTCTCTTTTTTTTTTCTTAGGGTTGCAGTCGAATCCTATGGAGATTGCCTACGTATCATGACCCCGCATGAATCAGACCAAGCGTAGTTCTTGCAAATAAGGTAAATAAACTAACTCTTTTTTTGAATTTTTGAAAGAAATGCTTTAGAAGGAAAAAGGGAAATATTTTGATTTTGATTTTTGATTTTGATTTTTCTTTTTAATTTTTAAAAGGAAGACTTCTAGCTTTTCGTTTTATTGAAACTTTGGGAATTTTAGAAGTAAAAAGAAATATATTTGTTTGAATTTTCATTTATTTTCTAAACACGAAAGTAAAAATATTTTTTTTTTTGGATTTTGAAAGTTGCCTCTTAATTTTCGGAAGAGGGACTTTTATGAAAATATTTTGGATTGTTGAGCAAAAATATTTTCCGGACACAATTTTCAAAATTTGTATTTTTTTTTTATATTTTTATTTATGAAAGAAAGACTTCTAAGGAGTATTTTAATGATTTATTTTGACCTAAAAAGGAAAAAGTGGCTATATTTCCAAAATTTCCTTTATTTAGAAAAAAAAACAAGGACTTGGTTTTGCAGATACGACCTTTCAGTACTTCTGGGAGGAAGATTCTAAGGCTGTGCCCGCAAACCATTCAAAAATGACTCAGGGTGGCTGTTCTTGCAAAAACAGCCTTCCGGCGCCCTTTTGGGGACATTCGGCTTATTTTAAACAAGAATGGCATCACCCGACTTATTTTGTGACAAAATTAAAATTTTGGTATTTTTGGCTATTTTTTGCAAAAGGGTGGTTGGACCCGATGAGGGTTGCCTGCGTATCTCACATCCGGTGAGAATCAAATCAGCGTAGTTCGGGCAAATTGGGAATTGAGTAAACTAACTCCCTTTTTTTTTTTTTTATAAAACGCAGACCATGAAAGCTTTAAGGCAAAAGAAAAATATTTTTGATTTTTTGAATTTTTTTTTTTTGGAATTTTCTAAAAAAATGCTTTAAAAGAAGAAAGGGATTTTTTTTTTTTGGATATTTGATTTTGATTTTATTTTTGAAAGAAAGACTTCTGAAAATTCCTTTTTTTTTATTTGAACTTTGGGAATTTTAAAAGCAAAAAGAAAATACTTTTTGTTTGAGTTTTTCATTTGTTTTCTCTTTTTCTAAGGAAAAAAGAAAATATTTTTGGATTTTGGATGTAACCTCTTAATTTTCGAAAGAGGGACTTCTTTAAGAAAAATATTTTGAAATTCTGAGCTTTTATTTATTTATAAAAGTACTTCTAAGGAAAAGCAAAAATATTTTTGGACTTCAAAATTTTTATTGACATTTACAAAAAAAAAGACTTCTAAAAAAATAAGAGTATTTTTGGATTTTTGTTTCTGATTTTTTTTTGGATTTTCAAAATGAAGGAAACCTGTATTTTCGGATTTTGATTTTTATTGATTTTTCCTTTTTGTATGAAAGACACTAGAAAGAAGGAAATTATTTTTGAGTTTTAAAAAACTTTTTTTTTTTGAATATTTTTTTTTAAGGAAAGATTTCTAAAGAAAGAACTAAAGGAAAATATTTTTGGTTTTTGAAAATTGGGGTCGGAACCGATGAGGTTTGCCTACGTATCTCACATCTGGTGAGAATCAGACCCGCGTAGTTCGGTCAGATTTGCCAAAATCAAAAAATGTATTTTTTGAACAACAATTTTCTTTCTATTTTTCAAATATTTTTCTCTTTTTCTCTTTTTTTTCATTTTTCACAAATCCGGCAGCATTTCGGTACTATTTGGGCATTGGGTTTTTTTTCAAAACAAATGGTCACCCTTACTTGGTCCTAACACTGCTTATTTTTCGTAATTCACTCATTTAGACAAGCCGGTCAACATGCAAAGCCGAGCAAATAAATGCGCAAGTAGCACGTAAGATGCATCAGGATGGTCAATTCATTTCAGGTCACCTGTCCTAGACGGACCCAACCCCTGTGTTGAGTCCCCTAAGTCAAATGCACATGATGCAAACAAACGTCCTACTAGGGATCCGGCATGAGGTTTTGTTCTTCTAGGTTTAAACCCTAGGTTTATTGGTCTAGACCTGGCTTACCCGAGCGGATAACTCGAGCCGAGGGGGAGGCAGCGTACCGGGGATACAGAAGCTCCGCCTGCTTAGCAACTTATCCAAACCTCGTTCTAAATTGGGAAAGACTCTAAACAGAAGAGAAGCTACACGAAGTGCACCCTTCTCCATGATGTAGAAGACTCAGAAAGAGGAAGGGATTCGCGACAGTTTATATATACAATTTCAACAAATATCAAAGCGGTAAAACATTTAGCACATATAGCATGGAACATGTAGAAAAATCAGATAAAGCCAAATATAACAATTGCACTAAGCTCGAATTCTTGAACACTGAATTGAAATTTTGGGTTCGTGTTCCCCAGTAGAATCGCCAGAGCTGTCACACCTCCTTTTTACACACCTACCCCGAAGGATAATGTATAAGGGAGTTTTTCCATTTAAAGTGACATTATTCGAAATGGGATTATTTATTTGATTTTTAGAGTCGCCACTTGGGATAGGATTGGCTTTTGGTGTCCCAAGTCACCGGTTTAACTTGAATCCCAAATCGAGGAAAATTTCGACTTCCCAGTTGGAGTCTGCGAACCAGAAATTCTGAATAAGGAATTCTGTTGACCCGAGGGAAGGTGTTAGGCACCCCCGGATCCCGTTGTTCTAGCACGGTCGCTTAAATTATAATAAATGGCCGAAATCTGATTTTTATACATGTTCAAACCTATAGTGCAATTTTAGAATTGTTTAACCGCTTTTAGTTAAAAAAAATTTTAAGAAAGTGAACGTCGTTTAAAAATGTGTTTTTGGATCACATCACATGAAATGCACCCGGATCCTCGACACATTCTTATTCAACGTTTTGGGATTTGGATTTGGGTTGCATGAAATGCACACCCGTATTTAGGAAGGTAAAATTATTAAAAGCGCGCCTAACGCGACTAACGAGTTATTAATCTTTGCGGGAGGCCGTGAAATTCGCTAAACGGCACGCCCCGAATTCTAAGTATTTTAATTAAGCATTCAATGAGGGCCCCACAAATTTATGTGTTTTGTTTGGCGAGGCTCATCTCACTTTATTATTTTAAGGCCATCCTAAAGCAAACTATAATTTTCTATTGAATTGGTCTCTAAAGAGTCCTAGTTAATTTGATATTATAAATTCGGGCCTCAAGTTCAAGTCCGGATTCAAACAAAAGGGAAAACCTCTTAATTTGAACCCGCTACCTAACTCGTAAGCCCAAATTTATGTCGCCAAATTAATCCTAATGCTCTTAAATGGAATTCGAGCCTTTCAGCATGTTGGGCTATGAAATTAGCCCGATAATTTTGGTCAATTTTTGTAAGCAGTGCCCAGTTGTGGGCCTTTGCGCAGGCCCAATGGAAACAAAGCCTGAATTAAACCCCCTACCCAACATTAGAGTTTCAGCTGTGAAGCTAACTCTTAGAGTGGGCCTTGGATCAGTTTCGCATACAGCTGCTGGGCCATTTTGTTTGGGGCCCAAAGGTAACTAATGGTCCTTGAATTTCAGGTATCTTGCCTGAATTCTATATTGTAGGAATAGGGATCATTTTAAGAACTGAAACCAGTCAATCACCAATTCAATACCTACTGCACTGAAACGAATTGAAACAAGTGAAAACAAACACTATTCGCAACCTGATTTTGAAACTTATAAACTGATTTTGAATCTCATTTTTACACCTACATCTGGAATGTGTATGTCTCTATGAACATGTGTTTATCCGGGGTTTGTGTTTAAAGGAACATGTTTGAACCTATATACTACCAGTGCAATATCTATACCAATAAGCTGTGGAATTTAACACGAACTAAACCATGAGCAGAACTTCATTGAACATAGCTTTAACATGAGTCAAAGAATTTAAATTCATATAAGTCCCAAAGTGTTCATGTTCAAACAGTCCTAATTATACAAATAGTCCTATTTAACATTTATACATGTTCGTTCAAATGAAGCTACAGCTATATATTAAACTAGTAATGAGAACAGAGGCAGATTCGTGTGATAACATAGCAATTCCTCATCATTTGATGTCAAAATTGTTCACATACATTGAGTGAAACTTCAGAGCATTAGAGACAACAGTGTACCTGGAATTGAGCAAAGTAAGAAGGAAATAAGATCAACAACAGTTCAGCAGATCACAGCAACGAATTCAGCAACAATATAGCTTACACAAGGCTAATTCTCAACCCAAATCAAGCCACAATACCTAGGGAGGAACGATAGAAGAATAACAGCAATAAAATGACCAAAGTCACACTGATTTTCACCCAAATTTAGTTGAAATTGAACTAGGAATGTCTTAAAGGACTTCAATCACTAGAAACCGAGCTAGAAGATGCCAATCTAACACTACAACTTGAAATTCAGCCCAAAGTCACAATAGAACAGTATTTTTGCTGTATTTTTTCTTTTGTTTTTGGGTTTTTTTTTTTGAAGAAAATGAAGATCTAAGAGAAGTTGTTGAACTTTAGGACTTCAGATTTGAATATTTGAATCTGAAATTCAAATTTCAGATCTTAGACTGGCAGAAAATGTATACTTGGGGGGAAATTTGGAGTTGGAAGGTTTTGAAAAATTTTCAGGGATCTAAAACTTGAAAAACAAGGCACTAGGCCTGCCTTTTATAGGCAAGGAAAGGGGCAGAATGTTTCTGGAAATTTTTAGTCATTTTTCCCCCTTTTTATTTTCAGAAAATGTACCTTAATCCCTAATTTTGTGGCTTGTTACCCAAGTTACTGCATTAAAATGCAGAAAACTTACACTAAGGCCCCCTTCTAGAAGGATCTAGGGTGTTTTCCTACCTATGGAATGCCTATATTACCCTTATTTGAGTTCTAAAATTACAGAGCCTTAATAAACTGAGCCATTTCCAGTGCCCAAACTACCCTTGAATAATCCTAGAATTACTAGCCCTAGCTAAAATCTACCAGCTATAACCAAACAGCCTAAAATTAATCAAAATTAAACTAGAATGAAAGTATTATTAACACAAAATGATAAAAGATCCAACAAGACTTCCTAGAACTCAATTAACCATGCAGAAATAATGCAAGAACACATATATTGAATTTAATGAAACTCAGAGTTGAAATTAGGCTAAATGAAGCAATTAGTCTCAATTATACTAAAGGAAATCAGAAAAATTAGGACAGCAATTATAGAATATTGAATCAAAGCTTAGAACATGCTCAATCTTAAATTTTAAAATTCAAATCACACCTAGATTAATAAACGAACAAATTATGACTATTAAAAGAAAATCAAACACATCAGAAACTAAGAAGAATCTAACTAAACTAACAATAAAGTGCTTGACCTAATTAGTACTAACAAAAACGAAAAGAAAACAAAAAAGAAGAATCAGAGCAAAACTAAATAGGATTAAACTAAAAAAAAAATCAAAGGATTTAGGACACTTACTGGTTTGGACCAGCACATACTAGGGTTCTTCAAAACTTGAGATTTGAGATTTGGACGGATTCCAGTTAAGCTTTGGTCGAATTCGGACTGAAATTGTCCTTAATCATGTGTTTCCATGAGAAACACAAAATCAAAGACTATTCCAGTCCAGAATCGAAAGGACTCCAATTTTAGGGTTTGAAGTCGAACTTCGATCTGAAATTCGAAGAGAGTCGGTGGTGTTTGAAACGTTTCAGCTAGGGATTGGGGATGAGGAAGGTCAAGGGAGTGTAGGGTGTGAAGTTGGGATTATTTGGTGGTGGCGCCGCCGTGCACGGTGGTGGCGCCGCCGTGCACGGTGGTGGCGGCGCCTAGGGTTTGGAAGATTTGGGGTATTTGATTGGGATTTGGAGGAAAATAATGACGGATATGGGATGGGGAGATGAAGGAGATGACATGGTAAAAATTTGGGACGACTTGGACGTTGGCCGCCGGCGGAGACGATTTCCGGCCGGCGGCGAAGGTGGAAGGCGGCGGAGCAGTGGCGGAGACATGGTACGAGGAAGATAGGTTATGTTTTAGGGTTTGTATATTTTTTCGGACAATTTTATGTAAAAGTAAAACTCAATTGTGGCCGTTGGATTAGATAAAATTGATGGCCAGGATTGTGTGACGCCAAACGGCGTCGTTTAGTTATAGGGGGAACTGGACCGGGTATTTTGGGATTGGGTTTGGGCCATTTTGGCCGGATCTGGTTGGGTTTATTTGGCTCGAATTGGCCCAAGACTTGTGGCCTGGTCCTTTTCATTTCCATTTCTTTTGGTTTATTTTCTTCTCTTTTCTTCTTTATTTATTTGAATTTTGGATTTTATTAAATGTAAAATTAAAAATAGCCAAAACCTAATTTAATTTTAAAATGAGACTAATTAAATTTCCTAGAATTAACTAGATCATAATTTTAAAAGGAGAATTAAACGAAAGTGAAATTAAAGGAACAAAAGATATAAAAGGATTATTTTTTGTTATTTTCTCTCTCATTTTCAATGATGTTTAATTAATATAAAAATCTAGAATTAGGTCCTAAATGCAAGTATGCTATTTTTGGAATTTTTATTTTTTTTATAACACCTAAAAATGCACACAAAATGCAAACAAAACACAAAATCATGCAATTAATTCCTAAAAATTCAAATACTAAAAGAAAAATTCTAATTCAAATGAATTCTATAGGAGTAATTTAAGCGTGGCAAAAATCACGTGCTCACACGCAGTGAGCAGGCAGAGCCTGCACTGTATGTGCAACAACCATCAAGTTCCGAGAATGCAACAATTTTGCTTTCTGCTCTTAGCTGAGGATCAAGATACAGTAATCACTTTGTTCGTAAGAATGTGAAAAATTAATTTTTTTATAACTGTAGTATCCGGGCCAGCTCGTGTGCACCTCGACTAATTCCGGGGTACTTCCTACCTCCCACCAGTGCAGGTACTAGGTAATACTATCCACCAAGGCTTGGACAGATGGGATCCAAAATCCCAAGCTTCAAAAATGTATGTTGGTCAACTACGGATTTCGAGCATAGCAAAAGCAAGTGAGCAGGTAATCACTATGGCCCGGAAATCCAGTTACTCCCTTCTTCAGAGTTATGTACTGCTAGAGAGTAATAAATCAATGCCAGAGAAGATCGACCAATTAGCCTTGGCATCAGATAGTAAAGGTCCAATTAAATTACTTTAGAATCTTTAAGTATTTTTCATTCGCTACCAGAAGCATAAAATTTAATTATACATCCATCTACATACATACATGAGAATTCTTTTTAGCAAACATAATGGTTGACTTGGTGATAAATTGCTCCATATTTACAGTGAAGTTGATCCCTGTCACACTAGCACAAGGTTATGCTCTTACTTGGATTCCCACATATTCTAATTTACCAGGTAACTTAGAGCTCATACAGCCAGCCTACTTTCACAAAAGGAAGAAGTGTTTAAGTTTGTTCTCCTAATCTAAGATCTTTCAGCTTTGCTTCAACGATTTTAATTGTTCCTGTAGGGGAATGAATGAAGAAATTTGTAGGACTCACCTATCGAACCGTTCTGACTCCAGAGGATAATACTTGTGCAACCCTCCTTTTGGATGGATAAGAGTTGTTTGCTTGGTAGGCAAGCAACTATTTCCTTCTTCATCGATGGAGGTCTGAAGGCCACTGTCATTGCAGAAAGATTCTAACTCCCATTCCTAAATAACCATGCATTAGAGCAGCCAAATTCAGAATGTGGGGAGCTGAACTTTTTTTTCTAATCAAAACCCTTAATACTAGATAGGATTTTACCTTCATCATTAGGAACTTGGAAAGAGCCGCCAGGGGAAAAGGCTGAAGCTTGTATCCTCCATAATTCACACAGGAAATAGCTAGTGCTCGAACCTTAATAACACAAATGGACCAAATTAAGGGGGATCAAACTTATCCATAAAATAAAACATAAAAAAATAAAAATAACAGGGGGGGGGGGGGGGGAGCAGAAAAAGTTAAGAAGGGAATTCTATTTAAGTAGAGAAAATTGTTAAAAGCACTAAAAATGAAGCATTTTGCTTCGCAATGCCAGCATTAGTCAGGGATGCTTCAAACTAGACGTTAAAGGCTGCCATTTTAGACAGGCCTCAGTTTTTCTTCTCAGTAAGAAGCAGACTTATATGGTGGGAGAAGGATCAAACCCCAATTTTCTTCCAACAACGAGAAGCAGGGGAGGAGTGAAAACAATATTTATCAGGCAAATGAGAGAGCATATGCCACAGAAATATAATTTGCTGATATATAAGAACTCACCTCACTGATAGAAGGTTCAATAATGCAATACTGCAGGTAGGATGCTTCGGACTCTGTTATATGGATAAATTTCTTGTAGAAGCCCAATTTAAAGTATCTGTCACAAAATATTTTACAAATAAGAATAAAAGGTTGAAATTACCATATACAAAAATAAAAAGTATTCTACTAGCAACTATAATTGATACAAAATGCCTTTGATCTACCTCAAGATCTTCCGAGCAAAATTCATTTCTGTTGACTTCATAATGTGAGAAGGAACACGGCGGAACCATAAAGATAGTGTCTCCCCCTGCAAATCAAGAAGAACAATGTTTAGTGAAATTGAATAAAGAAAACGGTCTCTGAGTAAGCTCCTGATATTTAACTGCAATTCACAATCTTTGATAAATTCAGAAAGAGGAAGGGAAAAAAAATGAAAACCTAACTGTTCCTTGGGTTTTAGAATCAAGGTGGAGAAGCACATAAAATGAAAAAAATTCAGCTTCATTTTCAAAGATAGATTCTGAAGTTCGATTTGCTTCATAAAGATTAAATAAAGTCGCCAATGCTTTAGTAAGCTGCTCCATGTTGAGGTATGACAGCGAAGAAATACTTGAACCGCTACATCTTCTAAGCTTATGCTGGGATATTATATGAATTTTAACCTGTGGAGAAAACCATATTAGAGCTACATAACCATATTAGAGCTACATATTCCTAAACATTCTGCAATCTGCATTAATACTAAAAGAAGGAATACTTGAACATTTTAAGCTTAGAATCTATTCGGAAAAATTATTTGCTTGGTTTCCTAAATAAGATGTTTCCTTGTCATATCAGCCAAACGAAAGATTACCAAAGAAGGGGGTTATATATAGAATGAGGAGGATATTCTCTACATTGAAGAAAATAAATACTTAGCCTACAAGTAGAGAAAAAAAATACTTAGCCTACAAGCAAAGAAAAAATACTTATTCGTTATATCGGATTAAGATTCCAATATAAGGAGGCGGGTACTGTGTAATGTCAGCAATCAAGTCACAAACTATGTTTAGTTGGGCCTTTAGAAGATGGAAGAGAAGATGATGGCATGGGATGTCGTCCTCTAGCACTTAAGTGGAACGTTTGGTGGGAGAGAAATATGAGAGCTTTTGAGGGAGTAGAGGAAGACTTTATACAATTAAGGAATAGCCTTTTTTTCCCTTATTTCCTTTTCGTGCACCCATGAGGTTCCTATTTGTGTAGTAATTGGGTGTCTTTAGTAGAAAACCATTTCTTCTTGTAAGGTTTTCTATTTTTTGATATACTTGTATGCGAGCACGTTTTTTGCCCTTTTTAATGAAACTATTACCTTACAATGCCCTTTTTAATGAAACTACTACCTTATAAAAAAATGTTCTTCCCTCTTCTACTCCTTCACAAATCTTTTTCCTTTTTTTTTTTTAAAAAGGTAAAGAAAATCATTAACAAAAGCACTCTAGAGGTGCATAATTACAAAGCTATTTACATCAAAATTCAGTTGTTCCCTTAAATACACAGGGAACTGATGAAGTCAACATGCAAGAAACTAGCAGAGTGATTGGGAGAACATGGCCAAGTGGTTAAGGTGGCCCAATGGCTAAATTTGTATCAATAAATTGGTTAAAAATTGTATCTAGTAGGGGATACAACATCCACATCTAACAACATATTCACTTCTTATTATCAAATCGATTCATCTTTTGAATTCAATCTACAAGCTTCTCAAGTTCCTTTATTGATCTTTTTCTGCTTTCTGCAATGTTAAATTTGCTCGCAGTGGATCTAAGACTTGAGGAAAGAAGATTGAGATGCAGGAACCGTAGGATGTTCAGATGCAACCATATCATGATTCATGCATCTAGACAGACATATACCATTCAGCTCTAATTCAAGTTCTTTTGGATAAGATAACCTGATTAAATGAGCATACCATTCTCTCATACATAGAGACCACTCGACTGCAAGCGATATTTTGCATGCTTAGATCTTGTCTAATGGATCTCATCCTATCAAAGATGAAGTCATGAACCACCTCAAAGGGATGCTCTGTGGAATCCAGCAAGTTACTCAGATAACTTAAAGTGTCTTCCAACACTGAGAGAGGCCTCACGTCAGAATCTTGCAGAGTCTTTCCAGATATAGTCCTGCAGAACTAACAAGAGAAAAATTCAGTAAACCATCATTGCGACAAAGACTGAAGAGTGAATTAAATTTTACTAAAGTATCAAAAGTAGGTAAGAAAAGACTCTGAAATCACTTCCGGTGCAACTAACACTTGGCTTATAAGTATTAACAACAATGAAAATGAAGTCTGAAAGGAGTACAAATTTTTAAAGGAGATGAAAGACTGATTAAATTCTATATTGTTCGTACATGCTGTAAATAAAAGACGTAATAATTATGTATCAAGTCAAGTTTGAAACTTAGTCATGCCCACACGGGACAAATTGTTTTTGATAACCGTGGTCTCTGGGCTAGCTTGCGTGCACCACGACTATTTCAACGGGTACCTGCTACCTCCCACCACACAGGTACTGGGTAACTCTGCCTACCAAAGTTTGGATAGATGGGAAGAAATCACCTTGTGTTTTTGCCTCCGTTGGGATTTGAACCTGAAACCTTATGGTTCTCAACCCACTTTCTTGACCACTAGGCCACACCCTTGGGTATCACACAGGGACAAATCAGCCAAATCAGCCGGGACAAAAGTCACTTTTATATGGACCTCATATGTTCAGAACTCAAGCAACTTTTGGCAGGGATAGGATTGCATCTTGATTACCTTTTTGTATAAAAATATGATTGTTACCTACTAACTGGTACATGGAAAAGATATGCTATAATGGAAATACAGAACTTTTTAAGACATGAATGTATAATTCCTTTTGACCATTGAAATAAAATTCCGTTGTACTCAAACAAAGCAAAAGAAACAACAGTTAGAATCTGTAATTATTGAGATGTTGTTTTAATTATATGTGTAACACTGTTAAGTATGTTAGCAGTTAGTTAGCTTCTTTGTTTTGTTAGTTAGTGCCCTCACATGTGGCTCACGTGTAGTGTATATATGTATACCTTGTATAGATAACATTTTAATTCAATTAGTTCATTTTTGCTCCCATCCTTCTCTCATTCTCTCTCTCCTTCGAGAAGCTTCTAGAGCTCCACCATTGGAGCTCAAGCTTGAGCTCCACTATTGTTGTTCACTTCTCAATCTTTACAGTAATATACTGCTTTGGGTATATTTTGACACGATAAAAATGAAAGTTTTCAGTGATCTATCTTTGTTTATCTCTTCAGAGCTCTGCATTTTATTGCAAGTTCAGTTCCTTTTGAAACTTTCTGCACAAAATATCTTTTGTCCTAAGCGATGATCATTTATCCTCTCCAACATTATAGAATAGTGTTTCAATTTGATGCTTTTAGCTATGGACTACAACGTTAATAATTCTTACACGTGAAAGTTGAAGCAGGTGGTCTTCTACGTTCAAAATTCAAAGAAAGAAAAAAGAGGCCCTCTAACTTCTAGGGAACAAGCATGTTCTGTTATCCTTGATGAAATGCGCTTGATTTTGTTGGCATTAACCATTTTGTACTAATATCTACAAATTTGGCAGTAATTAGTCAATGCATGGTAAGGAAAATTGTTTGATATTGTACAAGTCACCAACTTTGTTCTACTTCCTTATATTGAGTTGCTTTACATTTGTTGTATTCACCAGCTCATCATCTCTCATACAAAACCTCAAAACTGATATACGACAGTCCAAGCTAACTATTGACTTTTATGGCCCAAAAGGCAACAAAAATACGGCCTATCATCTGTATTATCAATGAACATCAAAACATTTACTTTCTAATCACAAAAGGGCTATTAGATGCTTGATGAGCTATTACAATTTAAACTGTTTCCACATTTTTTGACAAGCTGGTTACAATCTAGAATGTTTTGTCAAGTGAAACATAGAGCTAGTTAAGATCAGTCAATCAAATTAATTTCAACTATCAACTAAACCTCAACATCAATCCAGTGTTGGCTATGCGAATCTGTGAATCCATTTGGCTATTTTAGTATTCAGAAGATTCATCATAGATAAATTCTTTTATACTGGTCATCAACCTACCAACCTTCCTCTTTCTAGACCAGCTATCTTGGTGTAAGACACCAGACTTTATGCAAAGTCTCACATCGGCAAAACACAAGAGGGATGCTGGGTATATAAGTTAACAAGTGAACAAGCCTTAGACCCTAGCGACGCATTTTAAACCCGTGAGGGCCTACACCCAGAGCGGACAATATTACTAGCGGGCTGGGCTATTACAGCTGGTATCAAAACCACTCTTGTGTCAGCCTTGCCGATGGTGGTTAAAAGTTCAACTGAGTATAGGCAAATCCCGGTTAGGCAGGGCAAACCTCAGTGATGAGTCTAGGCGAATCCCATGCGGTGTCCATAAGAGGGGATGTATGTAACACCCCCAAACTTTAGACAAAGTCTCACATCGGCAAAACACAGGAGGGATGCTGGGTGCTGGGTATATAAGTTAACAAGCCTTAGACCCTAGCGACGCGTTTTAAACCCGTGAAAGCCTAGGCCCAGAGCGTACAGTATCACTAGCGGGCTGGACTGTTACACTTGGAGTTCAGTTAATCAAACAAAAAGGATAAAGAAAGTACACCTACTCGCTAGAATACCCAAAATATTACTACCTTTTTAACAGCAAGGCTAGGTGATGATTTGGCAGGATTTCCATATAGCCTCTCGAACACAGCTAAGTCTCGCAGCCGCTCTCGCTTTTCCCTCTCCTCAACTGCAATTTATTTTTCCAAGAAAAAGACACTGAACTTATTTCAAGTTGCAGGTGCACATGGACCAGGATTTAAATGTAGCAACTGCACCTCTTTATACAGACACAAACGCGATAGAGAAATACAACACATAGTACTTCATAAAAATTTATACTTCAAATCTTCTATATTATCCAATTAGACTAATAATGGGTACAGGAAGCAGAAAAAATTCCTGTTCACAACAAGCCAGTTAATTTACCCAGGTTAAGTGATAAATTAAATCATGTTAAAAGTTTATGCATTTATTGATTTGGTAGAAACATAGTGTAAGAAATGTTTTTTTTGGGTGTATGTACCAGGTTATATGTTAGATTCTGTCTTTGCGCACACGAAAAAGCATAATATGTCAACCCAGAAAGGGGGAAAGTGGGGAAATAGGTGGTACCAGGACACATGAAAGGGCAGGTTCCAACTAAGGAAGGTAAATTCTGAATATCATCAATATCTCCATTAATGGCGGCTTTGTTGTCCCAATTGCTAGAGCTTGTCTTCTTCCGTTCTTCTGAATTGACATTTTTGGTTGAGTTGCGGGAAGGATGGAAGGATCTGGAAGAAGAAGAGGAAAAGTTGACTCCTCCTCTTGGCCTGTACGGCGGTTGATTCCTCCCCGCCATGGATCGGAAACAGAAAAACGAGCACTTTTTAGTGTTTTCACCAGCTACACTTTATATTTTTTATTTTCAATTTCAATTTCAATTTTCAATAAAGGGCATATCAAGGCGTTAAAAAGATTCTGTAATTTCAAAAAGAAAAGAAAAATATATTTTAAATCAAGCATCCTAATCGGCACAAACGCCTCCTCTAACTTGTTGCAACACCGATAATTGCCCAAAGGCACCACTATATTCAAGAACTTATTAGATATGTCATCCACATCGGCAAGTGATTTGTTAGGCTCACAATGTAATCCAAAATTATAAAGTTAGTTTGCTATATTATCACTGACGAAAATAATAACACACTTTGTCTTCCTTATAATACAAGGAGCGCTAGCCGGTAAATATTACCACTATATTTTAGTTTGTTTATAGAATATGTCTATCAAATATCATTAATAGTATTTTTATCTGGAATGTTTTCAAAGCAAAGATTTTATGAATTTAATTAAGAATACAAAAAGCACCAGATATTTTTAATAGACTAGATACATTAGTAGTTATCCAATAAAGACTAATGAGCAAGACTATGAAAATGAAATGACTAAAAGAGTTTCAACTATGGGTGTCCAACGGGACGGGACGGGACGATTTTAACGGGACGGGACGGGACGGGACGGGATTTAGGCGGGACGGTGGCGGGACGGGACGAAACGGGACGGGACAAACGGGACGAAACGGTCGTCCCGTCCCGTCCCGCCAACCAAACGGGACGGGACGGGACGGGACGGGTTCGTGGGCCTTAAGTGTATTTTTAAAAAAAAAATTCTAGTTTTTTGAAAATTACTATGTTTTTAAAGTTTGCAACGGCTAGATTTTTGACTTATTTAATAAACTTAAATATTACTATGTTACTATGTTAAAAAGAAAATTAGAAAACTAAGTAAAGAATTATAAAATATTAAAACAAAAGACTTGTAATGAAATAATCTAGTAAATATAAATTTATAATAGAGTTATAATTTATTTAATATAATTTCAAAGTATTAGCTATTAAGTAACACCGACAAATCATAAAAATAATTCATCTCTTAGAGCCATTTATTTTATTAATAGAACTTTCAAATCTCAAATACAAATACAATTCTTTTGAAGAGCACCTAATCTACGCAGCCACCTTCTAGGAAGGGTTCTGTTTGAACTAGGCCTCTTAGTAGCCAATTACAAATTATCATACTAATATTTGTAAGCTCCTATATAGCTTTGTAACTTATCAATAATATCTCTTGGAGATTCTACTGGAATTGGCAATGTTGATTGATGTTCCATGAGCTCCATGTCATCATCGCTCCCAGTGGTAAGTATCTCATTGTATTCTTCTTCCTCCCTAGTGGTTAGTTTTTCAAAACCAAGATTTCTTCTTTCTGAATTAATCCAATCTCTGAATAAGACGGAAATCTCTAGACTGTCCTCCGCTAATGAATGTCTATGATCTCCAATTTGAAATCTTGTCGCGCTAAATGCACTCTCCGATGCTACTGATGATGATTGAATAGCCAGGATATCTCGGGCCATAATTGAAAGTATTGGAAAAGCCTTGCCACGCTCCCTCCACCATGACAAAAGTTGTTCCTTGCCTTCTTCGGCTTTAATATTTTCCAATCCTTGATTAAGATAAGAATCAAGTTCATCATCAATAGAGGAATCAAAACCTGTTATATCATCCATATCTTCCCATAAAACTTCTGCTCCGGACTTAGAAGTAGAAGGAGCAGTTTCAGTACTAGTTGTATCCATAGATTTATATTTATCAAACATTGATCTGGCATAAGAATATATGCTAGCTTGGCAGTTTTCGAGAGATGGTTGTTCATTTTCTTGAATTTCTAAATTCTCATAAATTTTACGAACAAGTCCCTTTGCACCTCTTAGCTTTAAAGATGGGTTAAGTAGTGTAGAATTAAATAAACTTCGGGAATGGGAAAAATACTTTTTAAATTTTAAAATCATTTCTTTAATGCCTGGTGCATAAGTTGGATTTTTTTTATACTTACCAATACAACAGAAATTCCACAAACATACCATAATATTTGTGTAATAGTAGGATAATATATACCAGAAAATTGATTTGTAGCATAATAAAAATTTTCTAAAAATTTAGTAAGCTCTCTAATTTCATCCCAATCAGAATCAACAATTTGATCAACAGGGTAAGCATTATGCATATTAAATACTTTTTGGATGGGCACCCGATAACCATAAGCAACTTTAAGCATTTCATAAGTAGAATTCCACCTAGTACAAACATCTTTTGGAACTTTTCTAAATGGAAGGCCAGCACTAGCACATTGTTGAGCAAATTCACGAATTCTACTTGTGTTTATGAGCACGAAAAATATAGCCACAAGCATGTTGTATTTTACTACAAGCATCAGAAAATAAATTAAGACCATCTTTTACAACCAAGTTAAAAATATGGCATGCACATCTAATGAAAAATGTTGGATTAATTGGACAAAGTCTAGATTTTAAGCTATTTGCCGCGGTTGTGGTTAGCAGAAGCATTATCTAAGGTGATAGTTAGAACTTTATTAATAAGCCCATAAAAATCAAGTATTTGTAGAACAGTAGTTGCAATATATGCCCAGTGTGTTTAGAATCAACAAATTTATAACCAATAATACGTTTTTGCAAGTTCCAATGATGATCAACCCAATGACACGTAACAGTTAAATAATCACAACCATTAGGACTACGACCTATATCAGATGTGATGGACACTTTACAATCCAAGTGATAAAATACACAACGAATATACTGAAGATATTCAGTCTGAAATTAAAAATATCATTTCTAACCGTGGTCTTGGAAAACCTTGAAAAGCAGGGTTATAAGTTTCTTGAATATAATGCACAAAAGCAGGGTAGAAGGAAAAGTAAAAAGGTAAGCCACAGACCGCCACCATTTTTGCTAAGTTCTCACGATCTCTATCTTTGTTATATTTGTGTAAAATATGACCGGAAGCAGGGTCAAGTTGTTGTTGAATTTGGTTAGAACCAGATCCACTAGGAGTGCCAGTACTGATGGTAGGATCTATAATTTTTCCGGCTTCTATGTTAGTTTTTATCATAAATCTTTGTGAGCACTTTCTCAAGTGTCTAGTTAACCCCCCGTCCACCACTTAATGAGTGTGCAAATTGTTGCTTATATTTTTCACAGATAGCACGATGATTGACTTTATCATGTTTAAAAAAATTCCATACAAGTGAATGTTTTGGACGTTTCATCCTTAGGCTACACCTTAACAGGGGGTACAGGGGGTAAAGCTCCAGACTGAGATTGACTCTGAGTTGGAGCTTGTGTTGCGGGACTAGTGGGTGTTTCGTCTAATTCTTCTTCCTCATTTTCTTCATCCTCAAAAAAAATATCGTTGCCAAATTGTCTTTGTAAAGTTTCATGATCTAATTGTTCTCCGACATGAACATCATAAAATGTGGGGGGTTGAGAAAATGAAGTTTCATCAACATGAGTCATTTCATCAATATTCGTTCGAACTCTAGGGGGTATAGGAGAAGGGTTAGGATTAGGATTACTACTACTTTCACCTTTACTACTTTTTTTACTACTTTTTTTAAATATCCAAATACATTTTTAGGTGCCATGATTTAAATACGAAACTAAATTAAAAAAACTAACACAAATATTACACACACAAATGAAATGCGAAAATATAACACGTAAAGTAAACACAAAAATTAAGCACTAAAATGATAGCAAAAATTATATATTAAAATTAGGAGATGGAACGAGTGCACCGTGATTAAATATTGAAACTTGAAGAAATTGCCCGAAATATTGCTCCAAATACTTGACGAATTAATTTGAAGCTTGAAAGTTGCTCCAAAAAATTTGCCCAAATACTTGAAAGTTGAAAGATATCACTTGATAGTAACAATATTGAGAGAATAATATAGAATATTAGAATGTAAGAGATTTGAGAGAGAAGATTGATTTTTTGTGGGAAAAAATGAAGAAGAATGGGGGGTATTTATAGTAGAAAATAGGGCCAAAGTGTCAAATATTAAACTTAGGGGTTATATTAAAAGTTTGGGGGGAGGGGGGGGGTTGGGGGTGTTTTGCGGGGTGTGGGGGCTTTTTGGACCGTTGGCAACGGCTATTTTTGCAATTTAAGCCGTTGCCCAATGGCTAGTTTTTAAATAAAAAAAAACAGGCGGGACGGGACGGGACGGGACGGGACGAAGCGGGACGAAACGGGACGGGACAAACGGGACGAAACGGGCGTCCCGTCCCGTCCCGTCCCGTGTCCCGCGTAACATTGGCCCATCCCGTTTAATTTTTAGCGGGACGGGACGGGCCGGCCCGTCCCGTTGGACAGTCATAGTTTCAACTGGATATTAGATGAATTTAGTTGGGACTACAAAAATATTTTGCAAGTTTCAAAAATATTTTATACGTTACATTGTATTTTATGTTTTCATGTAAAGTGTAGTAGAAAATTAAAGAACTCAATTTATTATGAGATATTTTTACCTTTTGGTACAAAAATGACGTAAGAGTAGTATTTAAATGAAGGGCAAATGTCACTTAGCTTTTAAGGGATATTTTGGTCTTTTAACTTTACACTTAGGCATTCACACTTAAAATATAGTATTAGTTCCTCAACACACGCGTTGCGCGTGTACTCTATCTCAATAAATATTATGTTTTTAAACAATCACATAAATATAATATTAAAAGTTTTGTTTGAGTTATAAAGTAAAAGTTAAAAACAAAAGTATGTAAGTACAAGAAAATAATAATTGTTGCTTTTTATTTATCCAGCCTAATAAAGGAAGAAACTCTACTGGATATGTCCTCAATCATCTCAAATCTCAATCGAGATATTCAACTCAAAATTGTTCAAGTTATTTTCTTGAAAAAGTATTTATTCATAAACACACAAATGGTCAACTAATTGAATGATGTATTTTTTTTTTCTCACAAGCAAAATGCATAAAATATAAATTGTCCTTTTTTTAGTCTATAAGAAGTTATTATATATTGAAGAGTAAAGCATTATTGCGAAATAAATGCCTAACTGTTACATCTTGATTAGTCTACTCTTTATACATTTTGAGGAGATGTTTCTTTCTCTGTCGGAACATACAACCATGTATTTGAATATTGTATTTTTATGGAGGCAAGAGTTCCAATTAATGAATTTTGAAAGGATTATGTTAATTTTATCCGAGAAGCAGTGAAAATATGAAAAACATGTTAACATCATATTCGAATTTATCCTTTCAACTAATTCTTATAAATTATTAAGTTTTCGTGTGTTTTTGTATATAATTAATTGTTATTTAAATTTGGTCTTTTAATAAATAAGCTTAGTTTGATGCAAAAAAATATTTTAAGTGTTTATATTTTCTAAGATATTTAAGAGAAATATCTGGCTATTTGTTTTCTATTTTTTCTTTCATATTATATTTCTTTCTATTTTATTTTCGCTTAAAATAGCAAGTGAATTAATATTATTTAGATTTCTGCACTAAAATATAATATAATAGCTTGCTAATAATTCACTTTAAAATTATTTTTAAATTTTTATTATGGTTTCTTTAATGAGGATCACTCATATATTCTAAATTTCAGTCACTTATAGGCACCTTTGTAAAATTATACATTCAGTTCCTTTGTTCCTAATAACTTAACTTTATCTTTTAATAAAGTACATTTTGTTTGTAGAATAATAAACAAATATAGTTACAGAAACTCTCTTGTAGTAAGAATTGCCTAATAAAAATATACTACATATTATTAATTAAGGTGTTTTATCATGCCTTTACCCTTAAAAAACGATGAAAGTTGAACATATCTTTCTAAAGTTTGTAATTTTTTCATATTGCCTTTTTATAATTTTTATATTTTCATTCATAAATATATTTAATACAAAAGAATAATTTTGATCTTTAACAAATGCATGAAAAAAATACCCCACATAATCATTATAGTTTCTCTTTTTTAATCTCCAAAATAAACCAAGGAAAGAAACTAAACCAAAAACTTAATATTATGGCAATAGATACTAAACAAAACCAATATATTTGTAAGGCACAAGAAAACAAGAGTTTTATTATCACGACACGGAAAGTACTCAATAATAATAATAAAAAACTACTAACATGAAAAAAAAAGAGACGAATTTGCATCGTTGTATAGGAAGGACATTAACTTAATTACCGATCGAAGAAAATATTTGATGCGTGATGGACTCCTCCATTTATTTACTTTCTTATCTCCATATTTTTAAGAGAAGAAGTCAAAAGATCAAGCAGTGAAAAGAAGAAAAGGAAAATCCAAATTAAAGATATTACTGCACACCACATACTTGTTGACTTAGTTTTCTTCAGAAAGTTATTCATCCTTAATTTTGGATCTCTATGCCTGTCACGACCCCAAAATCAACCCGGTCGTGATGGCGCCTATCATGGAACTAGGCCAACCGACACATTCCCAAAATAGTACAACATTTCACTATAGTTTAAATAACACCCTTTTTAACCGAAATTGCCATAAAAGAGATAAAGTCAAAAACCAAAATGCGGAAATATAAGTCCGACCTCGGGTGTCACTAAGTCATGAGCAATACTACAATTTGTTCCGAAACATAATAAGAGCAAAATAGTCAGAAAGTAGCCAAAGTATACTAGAAGGAAGATAAAGAAGGAGAAACGCGGGACTGCGATCGCTAGGCAGCTACCTCGCTATCTCCGATGATAATGCGCGACTGGAATAGTCAACAGCTGCTACCGTGACCTGAGATACCTGGTGTAGACAATAAATTTGAGTCGAGAAAATAAAATCAAGACCGAAAAATATTGCAACAATCGTAGTATTTTATTTGAATATTTGAGTGTTACAATCTCTATGAATCCTCTGATTCTTTTCTTCAACAGTAAATAAATTCAAGGGCCTTTGAGCTTGGTCTTGAATCTATGTTTGTTGCCACGAACGATGATCTTGTTCTTGAGCTTGATCTTGAGCTTGATTGCTTGAACTTGATCTTGATTCGCTCTTCGTTCTTGAGCTTGAACTTGATTTCTTGCACTTGAACTTGATTGCTTGAAGCTTGAAACTTGTAGAGAAATTTGCAGTGTTTGATCCACGATCTCTCTCTTGCTTCTTGTTATAACTTCTGGTGTCCTTTTTGAGTTATGAAGACCCCTATTTATAGTTGTGGAAGGGAAGAGTTATGATAAGAACAAACTCTTTCAACCAATCAAATTGAAGTGTGACATGACCGTATTTGATTGGCCAGAACATGTCACCTGCACACGTGGCGCGATTTCATTGGCCTTTTAGTGTGACTTGGCATGCCTTGTCATTTTGACACATGGCATGATCCCATTGGCTCTTTCGTTTGACTTGGCGCGCCACGTCATTTGACACGTGGCATCAAATTAGGCATCTAGGAAGATGACATCTTGGGCCTAATGAAGTGGGCTCATCACTTTAGCCCAATGGATTAAGATTTATTTATTTAATCCATATATATTGGACTTATATAATTAATTCAATTATATTAGCCCATAGTATTTATTTGGACCAATATCTTGAATTTAAAATATAATCCAAATTATTTTATGGCTTTAATTTTAATAAAATTTATATGCCTACAAATGTCCCCTACTTCAAATCTTGCCGGGGTATGACATCACCTAACATCCGTGACAAGTTTTGAAGTATAACGTACATGAAACACACATATTCTTTATATGCGTATATAATACACCGGGATATATATATTTGTCCATGCACCTCCTGAAAGCAATCATTTCTAATCAGCTAACTATCCGTGATTATCCATGTGATAATCCAAATATGTCTATCCATGTAATACTCAATATCTTATTTCCATGGATCAGAATTATACGGACAAGTCTTGCTACGGAACGTTGCAAGTTGTACGGAAATCAACTTCTCTTCTACTTGATAAATCATAACTGGAGAAGGACTTTAATCTAACCAGGACCAGGACACCAACGCCGCCTCTTACCACTTGATCCCACATCGAAAATCATTACACTAATAGACGTCTTTGGATATCTATATAAACCCCATACTGCTATGTTTGTTGAGCATTGAATTAAAGCATTTGAAGGCTACCTTGTCTCTATATTTTCACGGCTAGGAAGCAATCTCAAGGTAATTTTCTTCTTTTGCGCGTTTTTTTTTTGTCGTCTCTTCTTTGCAGGTCAAACAAGAAGGATTTGTTCTTGTTTAACAAGATGATCCACGCATAAAGAAGGCGGTCTTAGGGTGTGAGGGGATGGTACTCATCCATGCCAAATATTGGAGGGATTACTTCCATGGCCTGATTCTTGGAGAGATAACACTCAATGTAGCCCAATTTTTGGAGAGATTACTCTCAAAATGGCTCGATTCTTGGAGAGATTACTCTCAATGTGGCTCGATTCTTAGAGAGATTACTCTCAAAATGGCTTGATTCTTGGAGAGATTACTTTCAAAATGGCCCGATTCTTGGAGAGATTACTCTCAAAATGGCCCGATTCTTAGAGAGATTACTCTCAAAATGGCCCGATTCTTGGAGAGATTACTCTCAACATGGCCCGATTCTTGGAGAGATTACTCTCAAAGTGGCTCGATTCTTGGAGAGATTACTCTCAAAGTGGCCCGATTCTTGGAGAGATTACTCTCAACATGGCCTGATTCTTGGAGAGATTACTCTCAAAGTGGCTCGATTCTTGGAGAGATTACTCTCAAAATGGCCCGATTCTTGGAGAGATTACTCTTAACATGGCCCGATTTCTTGGAGAGATTACTCTCAATGTGACCCAAACTATCGGCGAGGCCAACTTAAGGTGCAAAGGGACTCATATGTCTACCTTAAGATTGGAAAGTTATAGTTCCTTTTAAGGACAAACCCACGAAGAGGCCAACTTAAGGTGCAAAGGGACTTATATGTCCACCTTAAGATGGAAAGCTATAAAGCTTCAACTTGAAGGCGACATCGACTTGAACACTTGGAAAACTTTGAAGATTTGGCGGACTTTGCAGACTTCAACTCGAAGTTTCAGAGGGCTTAAACAATTCAACTTTAAGATCGACGAATTTGAAGACTGAAACTTGAAGACCGACGAACTTGAAGACTTCAACTAGGGGGATTAAATATTTCAACTTTAAGACTGGCGAATTTGAAGACTTCAACTTGAAGACCGACGGAGTTGAAGATTTCAACTTGGGGACTTCAACTTGAGTACCGACGGACTTGAAGATGTTAATTTACCATGGAGGGTTGCCCCTTTTAAATCAAATGAGATCAAAGTTTCACAAGAGGATGGCATTTCAGCTTGATTTTACATTCCTCCATACTTCACAATTGGGGCAATATGTATCTTTTGAACTTATGTGACTGAACTTAGAATGAAACTCTAAGCTGCCTAAGTACCTCGGTGAAAAGGATCAAGTCATACCGTAGTTCAGGCTGAGTAGATTTTTTTCTTTTTTTTTCCTTTTTTTTACGTCCTAACTTTTGCCTAGGCCGCCTCTTTCGAGATTTTCAACCTAGCTGACATATATATATTTTTTACGTCCTAGCTTTTGCCTAGGCCGCCTCTTTCGAGATTTTCAACCTAGCGGACTTTTTTTTTTTTTTGGGCCGTACACAGTTTATACTCTTGCGGGCCAGGAGTGTAGCAACATGCAGTTTAGGCTCGTGCGTCAAGGAGCGTTGCAACTTCAAGGATAATACTTCTTCAAAAACTTGCCATTGATAGAGCCGATCCTCATACCATCTGCATCAACCAGCTTGTAAGCCCCACTTGAATAAGCTTCTTGTACGACGTATGGCCCATCCCATTTTGAAGTGAACTTCCCTACAGGTTTATGGGAAGTAATTATGGGTCTTCGTACGGCAAGGACTTGATCTCCTACTTGAAAGTATCTCGGACGAACTCTTTTATTGAAGGCGCGAGACAATCGAGCTTGATAACATTCAAGGCTCTGTTGAGCTTCTAATCTCTTTTCATCAAGAGCTTCCAACTCTTCTAATCGAAGTCGAGCATTTTCTTCATCAGTGATCCCTTCTTGAATAGCCAGTCGTAACGAAGGTATTTGACGCTCAAGTGGCAAGACGGCTTCGACTCCATAAACGAGTGAATAAGGAGTCGCCTGTGTTGGCGTGCGGTGAGTTGTCCTATATGCCCATAGAGCTTCTTCCATGCGGTCATTCCAATCTCGTTTGGATTTGGAGACGACTTTCTTTAACAAGTTGCATAGAGTCTTGTTGAATGCCTCGGCTAGACCATTGGCGGCAGCATTGTACATCGAAGAGTTACGTTGCTTGAAGCCAAAGAGATCACAAATCTTGTTCATCAACCTATTATCGAATGGCTTTCCATTATCCGTCATTATGTAACGAGGAATGCCAAAGCGATAAATAATATTTACCCGGATGAAACTTGCAACATTTTCCTTCTTTACTTCCTTAAGAGCAACAACTTCAGCCCATTTTGAGAAGTAGTCAGTTGCAGCTAAGATGTATAGGTGCCCACTAGAGGACTTTGGCAGTGGTCCAACAACATCCAATCCCCAAGCGTCAAATGGCCAGGATGCAACAGTCGGGTGCAGCACTTCAGGAGGTTGATGAATAAAATTCGCATGGAATTGACAAGCCTTGCATCTTCGAGCGTAGTCCAAGCAATCTTTTACCATCGTTGGCCAATAATATCCCATCCTTTTTATATGGAAGTGGAGCTTTGGTCCGGACTGGTGTGACCCACATACCCCAGAATGTGCCTCTTGCAAAGCTTGGAGAGCTTCTTCTTCTCCTAGGCATCGCAAGAGTACTCCCTCGAACGACCTTCTATATAGAGTATCCTTGTAGTAAAGGAAGCGAGGTGCACGACGACGAATTTCAGTCCTTCTCCTCGGATTTTCTAGAAGTATCCCATAGCATAAGTAGTCGATAATGGGTTGTCTCCATTCTTCTTTCTCAACTTCAGAAACATCAACAAGATGCTTGAGTTCGTTTTCTTCACCTTCAACTTTATTTGGCGGCGGTACTACCCATTTTTGGCAGACAGTAACTTGTGTTTGGTCAGGCAGGGCTAATGATGAAGCTAGAGCAGCTAAAGCATCAGCCTTCTTATTTTCCTTCCTTGGCACATGCTGAATAGTCACATCACCGAGCCATCCCATCAACTTTTTAGCGTAATCATGATATGGGCGTAGTTTAGGCTTCTTAACCTCGTAACTACCCAAAAGTTGATTGACCACTAACTGGGAGTCACCGAAGACTTGCAATTGCAATTGCTTCATATCAACGGCCATTTCAAGCCCAAGTATTAAGGCTTGATACTCAGCAACATTGTTGGAACAAAGTTGTGTCAAGGTGAAGGAGTAGGGCAAGGCTTCTCTTTGGGGAGTGACAAATACTACGCCAGCCCCAGCTCCCCCACGATGCACGGCACCATCAAAGTACATCTTCCATGGAGGTTGAACTTCAACGACCATTGCGTCCTCATCAGGTAGTTCATCGGTAAGCTCCCAGTCATCAGGTATCGGATGATCTGCCAAGAAGTCCGCCAATGCTTGTCCTTTTACAGCCTTTTGAGGGATGTACAAAATCTCGAATTGTTGAAATTGGAGGTACCATCTCGCTAGTCGATCACTAAGAACAGGTTTTGACATCACGAACTTGATGGAATTTGCTTTAGAGACGAGACGGACAACATGAGCTTGAAAGTAGTGCTTCAACTTTTGAATTGAGAAGACTAGCGCCAAACACAACTTTTCAATTGGCGAATAATTCAACTCGTTAGGTGTCATCATCCTGCTCAAGTAGTAAAGAGAGTTTTCTTTCCCCTCACTATTTTCTTGGGCCAACAGTGCTCCAACAGACCTTTTTTGTGCCGCAATGTATAGTATCAATGGCTTTCCAGGTATAGGGGCTGCTAAAACTGAGGCTTCATCAAGTATGATTTAATGCTCTCAAAGGCATTACTGCATGCTTGGTCCCATTTGAAAGGGACACCTTTCTTCACAAGGCGACTGAATGGTTGACACCTCCCAGCTAGGTTCGAGATGAATCTCCTAAGGTATGCTAACTTTGCAGACTTTTCAATTCATGGATATCTCGAGGCTCAGGCATTTTCAAAATGGCATCCACTTTGGCTTGATCAATTTTGATTCCTCGATGTCGGACAATGAAACCAAGGAACTTTCCAGAAGTAACTCCAAAGGAACATTTCAATGGATTCATCCTAAGTTGGTACCTCCAAAGCAATTCAAATACCATCCTCAAGTCCTTCAAGTGGTCGCCCTTCTCTCTTGATTTCACCACCAAGTCGTCAACATAACATTCGACATTCTTGTGGAGAAGATCGTCGAAGATATTCTGCATAGCCCTTTGGTAAGTAGCACCAGCGTTCTTCAAGCCAAAAGGCATTACCTTGTAGCAATAAATACCCTTTGGGATACGGAATGCAGTAAGCTCTTCATCTTTTGGTGCCATGCGTATTTGGTTATAGCCCGACGAACCGTCCATAAATGACATTGCCTCGTACCCAGTAGTAGCATCGATCATCAGTTCTGGAATGGGAGGTGGGAACTCATCTTTCGGACACGCATTATTAAGATCCCTAAAGTCAACACACACTCGAATCTGGCCATTTTTCTTCCTTACAGGGACAATACTTGAAACCCATGTTGGGTATTTAACTTCACGAATAAATCCAGCTTCGATGAGTTTGTTAACTTCTGTTTCAATCAAGGGAACCAAGTCCGGCCTAAAACGCCTTTGGGCTTGTTTAACAGGACGAGCACCATTTTTGACTGCAAGGTGATGGACTGCTACTTTCGGGTCCAAGCCAGGCATCTCTTTGTAACTCCAAGCAAAGACATCCCTGAACTCTTTGAGTAACTCAATATAAGTGCTCTCTTCATCAGCTTCAAGTAAAGCATTTAGGTAGGTAGGTCTTGGTTCTTCATCGGTGCCAAGGTTAACTTCTTTTAAGGCATCAACTGTCGTCTTTACTCCTTCTTCAAGTTCAGGCGGAGCATCTTTCGCATCTTCATCTTCATGAGGGTCCCCATCATCGAAGGATATGTGATAACACGGCGAAACATCCTCCAATTCCGCATTATCTTCCATTGAAGATGGAATTCCATTCTCGACTTGTACAGTAACATGATACGAAGAACCCACACTTTCTTCATCTTCATCACGTTCCTTAGTATAGACCACAGTATATGGCTTTACCTTCAGTACTTCTTTACACGAAACCACAAGTTTNATCTCTATTCCTGAAGCTTCACTAAGCCTGTCTTTGCAGTTGAGGCTTGCATTCCTCCAACGATTGATAAAGTCGATAACTGGTTCCCCCTTTTGTTGACGAGTATTTGTAAGTTCTATCATACTCACAGTACGTCTCGTACTATAAAAGCGATTGAGGAATTCTTGCTCTAGCTGATCCCAACTATCGATAGATCCAGCCTCGAGGTCTGTGTACCAGTCAAAAGCATTTCCTTTTAGCGAGCAGACAAATTGCTTGATGAGGTAATCTCCATAAGTCCCAGTATTGTTGCACGTCTCCACGAAGTGAGCCACATATTGCTTTGGGTTACCTTTACCATCAAACTGTTGAAACTTTGGAGGTTGATAGCCAGAAGGCATCTTCAACATATCGACCCTTGAAGTGTACGGCTTTCCATACGTAAGGGAGGATTTGGCAGCAACTTCATATTTGTTCTTAATGGTTCCTTCAATGAACTCCTTCAGTTGATCGATTGGAATCATTCCTTCAGATGAAACAGGGATAGCCTTAGTGGATGCTGCTTGTCTTGGAGGAGAGTCACTCTCTAGAACTTCTGGGAGCTTGCCGGGTGCATGGGTGGATTCTTCTTCCATCAAGATTCCCACCCTGTCTGTTAGCTTATCAATTCTAGCCTCTTGATTTTGCATGCATTTGGTCAAGCCAGCGATTGCTTCCGTCAAGTTTGCCAACTGCTCCTCTATGGATGAAGTATTTGTCACCATAGCTTGCATGATTATCGTGGACGACGGAGAGTAGCATGGATTTTCACACAGGTTGATCCTTGATCGGGTCACGCTATGTGGTGTAAGTGGGGAGGATCCATCACTTGAAGCATCATCATCTTCCTTCACAACAGAGTGCTTGGATCCGGAGAGGTCAAGCAGAGCAAGAGTTTTCTTGATCTTTTCAGCAACATCGCTTCCTCCTTCAGATGCGTTTGTGGAAGATCTTGCTCCTTTTGAGGATGAAGATCCAAAAACAGGGGTTGACGCGGACGGCACTTGGGGTGCTTGTTGTCCTAAAGAGCTTGCTTTGCTCCTCGTAACTGGTCCGAAGCTTCCAAAGGTAACGTCGAGGATGCTTTCCACATCAGCATAGAAACTGGAGTTAGCAGCTTTGGTGGAAGTTGAAACGGAGTTGATTTTCTTTGAAGCCATTTCAATGTTCTTGAACTTTGGTGATTGAAAAGTGGAGATGAGAGGTAGAGATTGTCCCACTGGGCGTGCCAGAATTTGTAGACAATAAATTTGAGTCTAGAAAATAAAATCAAGGCCGAAAAATATTGCAACAATCGTAGTATTTTATTTTGAATATTTGAGTATTACAATCTCTATGAATCCTCTGATTCTTCTTTTCAACAGTAAATAAATTCAAGGGCATTTGAGCTTGATCTTGAATCTATGTTTGTCGCCACGAACGATGATCTTGTTCTTGAGCTTGAGCTTGAGCTTGATTGCTTGAACTTGATCTTGATTCGTTCTTCGTTCTTGAGCTTGAACTTGATTTCTTGAACTTGAACTTGATTGCTTGAACTTGAACTTGATTGCTTGAAGCTTGAAACTTGTAGAGAAATTTGCGGTGTTTGATCCACGATCTCTCTCTTGCTTCTTGTTATAACTTATGGTGTCCTTTCTGAGTTGTGAAGACCCCTATTTATAGTTGTGGAAGGGAAGAGTTATGATAAGAACAAACTCTTTCCGACCAATCAAATTGAAGTGTGACATGGCCGTATTTGATTGGCCAGAACATGTCACTTGCACACGTGGCGCGATTTCATTGGCCTTTTAGTGTGACTTGGCATGCCTTGTCATTTTGACACATGGCATGATCCCATTGGCTCTTTCGTTTGACTTGGCGCGCCACGCATTTGACACGTGGCGTCAAATTGGGCCTCTAGGAAGATGACATCTTGGGCCTAATGAAGTGGGCTCATCACTTTAGCTCAATGGATTAAGATTATTTATTTAATCCATATATATTGGACTTATACAATTAATTCAATTATATTAGCCCATAGTATTTATTTGGACCAATATCTTGAATTTAAAATATAATCCAAATTATTTCATGGCTTTAATTTTAATAAAATTTATATGCCTACACCTGGATCTGCACACAAGGTGCAGGGGGTAACGTGAGTACACCAACTCAGTAAGTAACAAGTCCAAACTATGGACTGATAGGTAGTGACGAACTAAACCTCAGCAATTATAACACAATTAAATTGTACAATAAAGTAGGCATGCTGGCAATTCAATTATTCAACTCAATAGTAAAGTAAATACCAGTCCGAACAATGTGAAGTATAAAGCTCAGCAAATCTCTACATGTCACTACCAAAAAAAATGTATGAAATTGTGTCATGTGCTCCCACTCTCAAGTGCTCAACCACTCGGTACTGCATATGGCCATCCGGCCTAGGGAAATCCATCCCGGAACATATACAACGCTGACTGCAAGTCAACCAGTACCGAGGAACAAGGGTAATCCAACCCTGAGGAGAAATCCATCTCCAGGTATCAGTACTTCGAACAAATCCATGTCCAGGGAAATCATCCCTCAAAATATCATCTGCGCTCAGTGGGGTTGTGTTACAAACTCCGGAGGGGCTCCTACAGCCCAAGCGCTATCATAATCATCAACATATCCGTTGCAGCGTGCAAACCGATCCCATAACTGTCACTCATAATCAGGCTCTCGGCCTCACTTAGTCACCACTCTCCATTCTCACATACATAGGCTCACAATGCCATGAAACTAGCCCGAAACAATGGTATGATGTGCCAAATAACAACAACCGAGACTGAGACATGATATGATATGCATGAACAAGACTGAGTACAGAATATCAATGAAGCTAATGAGATGACAGCAAGAAACGACCACTCGGGTCTTAACAATATCAGCGTGAATCCCTAACATGGTAATTAGCATGATTCATAGCTCATTAGCTTAATCACAACACAGATACCAGCAAGAAAGAGTCACTAAGCGGTGCCCTGGAATGAACCAGGCCACAATTCTCACGGTGCACGCCCACATGCCCGTCACTTGGAATTTGCATCACCTCAATATTTAATCACATAACACATATTTTGGGATTTCGAACCCTCAAAACCAAGTTTGGAAGCGTTACTTACCTCAAACCAAGCCAAATCCTACTCCGCTACGCCTTTGCCTCTGGAATCGGCCTCCAAATGTCCCGAATCTAACTAAAAACAATGAAACGCAGTCAATAGTCCAAGGAATGAATTCCAAATGAAAAACTATCAATTCAAACCAAAATCCCGAAATTCACCCAAACCCGGCCCCCGGGCCCACGTTTCAGAATCCGACAAAAATCACAAAACTAGAAACTCCTTTCACTCACGAGCTCATACATACAAGATTTATTAGAATCCGACTCCATTTGACCCCTCAAATCCTCAATCAAAACTCTCCAAAACTCAAACCCTAGCCCCTTCAACTTCACCCCAAATTTCCAATAATTCCATGATTAAACGGTAGGAAAATCATCACAAACACAAATAATAAAGCCCAAGTAGCTTGCCTCACTGATACCCCTCGATTTCCTCTTGAAAATCACTACCCAAAGCTCAAAACCCAGCCAACAATGGTGAAGAATGGGCAAAAATTCGCGAAGGAGCCCTTTTATACATTCTGCCCAGCACTTCCGCATCTGCGGTCCCCTTTTCGCATCTGCGGGGCCGCATCTGCGCAAACTTCTCCGCTTCTTCGGAATCTCATTAAAAGGGCATTTTCGCTTCTACGGTTGCGTGACCGCACCTGCGGTCATCGTAGATGCGGGGACCAAACCGCACCTACGACCCTGGCTGCGCACCTGCGCTACATAACCGCTTCTGCGGACCTCGCACCTTGTCACGCCCCAACCTCGGGAGGTGCGGCCAGCGCTCAATCGAGTGAACCCGACTGAGCAAGCCTTTTTGGACACTTTCTACCCAACGCATTATGATCAAGAAACCATGCTTTCATTTTATTAGACAGTAGGAAAGGTTGTACATATAACATCGCTAGTTCATTTTATATTACAACATTTACGCCATAGTTAAATTCCCAAAATTTCATACAGTTCATAGTTTAGAAAAACAAGAGTTTAGAATTACAACACAGTCTAGTGACCCATCCAATACCCGTACATAACCCACACAAACGTCTACAGAGCCTCTAAAGATACAAAAGACAGTTATGATAATGCAGGCAACAAGGCCCCAGCTACCCCTCAAAATGTGGTAATTTATAACAAAAGATATACTGCATGACCCCTGGAAGAAAAGGGGCTCACCAAGACTACTGAGAGGAGGATGCACCGCTATCAGCGATCGACACTATCTGCTATGGAACCACCTACATCCATTCAAAGATGTAGCGCCCCCGGCAAAAGGGACGTTAGTACTGTGGAATAGTACTAGTATGTATAACTAAACACCATCTCATTAGAAAGAACAACAATACGAGAATAAAGTAATCATAAAGATCAACAAAAGCCTTAATCAACACCACATCATCAAATTAAGGAATCATACAACTTTCAAATAATTTCCATAGCTTTAAGTTGGGACATTTAATACTGTTACACCATCATCCACAATACCACCACTTTCTTGCGCGGAGTCCAATCACGACCCGATCGACTTGGTTGTCTCATTTGAGACATGTATCTCAATCAGAATTTCATTCTCACTTCCGATTTCAATATCAGCACAGTACCACCATGTGTGCGGCATGGCGTCCGATCACAGCCCGATCAGCTAGGCCGTCTCACCAAGACATTTTCATATTTCATCAATCATCTCATTTGAAATTTATTTCACATATATCAATTCATCGGCACTTGGGGCCACAATTTTATAACATGCTTGGCACTAGGCCACATTTCATAACCCAAGCTCTTTTCCCCCACATTTCACATCATTGCCACTTTCAATATTGAACCTTTTCAATTCAAGATGATAAGCACATACGAGAGCAATTATAATTCGTAAGCATAAAAAGGATTTTACATATTTCGGCATAACAATCTCAATTCAAACTCAACTTGAAGTCTAGGCATTTTAGCACATGTTCCACATTCTTCACACATTCTCAATTGACAAAATAGCATAATGAAAGCATTGAGACACACCTTGCACATATATTCTTGAAGAAACACAAATTCATTTGAAATAGCAACCACTACATCGATCAATATTCGGAACTTACAATATTTGCATGGACACCATGGGGGTTCAATTTCTAAGAAGAGGGGTTTTTAGCCATACATACCTTGATAGAGCTTTCTTTAAATTCTTACAATAATTCCGAACCCTTAGAAACTTCGATCTATTTTATGAGCATTACAAATTGAACCAAATATTAGAGAGATGATCAAGACTCTAGCTCTTTGAGCACATCATCAAGCACTAAATGTGCATTATGTCTTTTAAGATTTATTGGTGAAAGATTTAACCAATCCATACCCCATCTCTTACCATTTAGCTCATAATCCGCCTACACTCTTCCATTATACATGCATGCAAAATAGATACAACCTTAAGCCTATGAACCCTCTTGTTAATTGCTCATTTTAGTAGGAATTTTCGAAATCAAAGGCTAGGTCACAGATTCTTACCTCTTAGGTTGAAGGCTTAGGAAACTTTTCTTGAAAATCTTCAAGGATTGGGCAAGGATTGAAGAGTGAGTTAGTGAGGATCACTTTCTCCCTCTAGAACTCTTTCTCTCACCTTAAAGGCATCAGGAAATAGCTCAATATGGCCTAGTGGGGTGATTTTAACTGGATGGGGTCAGGTTTTAAGAGTTAGAAAATAGGAGCCCCGACTCAATCTGCGGTCGCATATGCGATCGCATAACTGATATGCAGCCCGCAAAAGGGACCGCAAAAGTAGCCCTCAAGGGCTTGAATCTTCTGCCTGGGTATGCGACCTATATGCGGTCCGCATACCTGTTCTGCGGCCGCATAATGCACCGCAGAACTATCCTTCGCAAAAAGCCCAAGGAGGTTATGCGACGACTATGCGGCCCACAATTCGATTATGCGATCGCATAACTGCCCGCATAGTTGTTGTCCTCAAAATTATCCAACCTTCTGCCTCACTCTGCGTCAACTATGCGGTCCGCATAGTTATTGTGTGGCCGCATAATGGGCCGCAGAAACGCGCTCTTCTGGAAAATATTTTTCCTTAACTTTTTAGTGCACAGGCACTATGAGATTTCGGGTATTTGAGTAACAATTTCACGGGGCCTTACATCCTCCCCCACTTAAGATCATTCGTCCTCGAATGAGGATCAAGGTTCACTTATCAGCAGCTTATGCAACTTCGGTTTTTTCACACCATGCGGAAATAACAGAAGCAGCAGCTTCAGCTGCTCAACCAATTTCCAACCTTTCCACTAACCATCCGAATTCATCCTGAGGCCCTCGGTACCTCAACCAAAAATACCAACAAGTCATATACCACCATTCAAACTTATTCAAACCTCCGGAACACTCCAAACAACATCAAAACACCAAATCACCCTCGAATTCAAGCCTAAGAACTTCTAAACTTCCGAATTTCGCAAATGATACCGAGACCTATCAAATCTCGTCCGAATGACCTGAAATTTTGCACACACGTCACAATTGACACTACGGACCAACTCCAATTTCCAAAATTTCATTCCGACCCCGATATCAAAATTTCCACTGCCGACCGAGAAATGCCAAATTTCCAATTTCGCCAATTCAAGCCTAAATCTACCACGGACCTCCAAATTACATCTCGAACACGCTCCTAAGTCCAAAATCACCTAGCGGAGCTAACCGAACCGTCAGAATTCACATCCGAGATCATCTACTCATAAGTTAACATCCGGTTGACTTTTTCCAACTTAACTTCAAAATAGGAGACTAAGTGTCTCCTTCCTGTCCAAAATCACTCCGAACCCGAACCAACCAACCCGATACCACACAATACAGCTGAACAACACATAAAGAAGCAGAAATGGGGAAAACGGGGCTATAACTCATGAAACGATCGGCCGGGTCAGTACATCTCCCCCTCTTAAACAAACATTCGTCCTCGAACGAGTCTAGAAACATACCTGAAGCCTCAAACAGGTGTGGATATCTGCTCCGCATCTTCCACTCAGTCTCCCAAGTAGCCTCCTCTTGGGACAACCTCTCCACTGCACTTTCACTGAAGCTATATCCTTTGATCTCAACTTTCGAACCTGTCGCTCCAAAATAGCCACTGGCTCCATGTTATAAGTCAAATCACCGTATAACTGAACCATACTGAAATCCAAAACATGAGACGGATCGCCAACGTACTTCCGAAGCATAGAAACATGGAATATCGGATGCACACCCGACAAGCTAGGTGGTAAAGCAAGCTCATAAGCCACATCTCCAATCCTCCAAAGCACCTCAAAAGGCCCAATGAACCGAGGGCTCAATTTGCCCTTCTTCCCAAATCTCATAACACCCTTCATGGGTGAAACCTTCAGTAGAACCTTCTCCCCGACCATGTAACACATCGCGAACCTTTCTGTCAGCATAACTCTTTTGTCTTGACTGCGCTGTACGAAGCCGCTCCTGAATCACTTTCACCTTGTCCAAAGCACCCTGTACCAAGTCTGTACCCAAAAGCCTAGCCTCGCCCGGCTCAAACCAACCTACTGGATATCTACACCGTATCCCATATAAAGCCTCATATGGAGCCATCTGAATACTCGACTGATAACTGTTGTTGTAAGCAAACTCCGCGAGCAGTATAAACTGGTCCCATGAACCCCCAAAATCAATGACACAAGTGCGCAACATGTCCTCCAAAATCTGAATAGTGCGCTCGAACTGCCCGTCCGTTTGAGGGTGAAAAGTTGTGCTCAACTCAACCCGAGTACCTAACTCTCGCTACACGACCCTCCAAAACTGCAATGTAAACTGAGTACCTCTATCTGAAATGATGGAAACTGGGAAACCGTGCAGGCGAACAATCTCTCGGATGAAAATCTCAGCTAAGCGCTCTGAAGAATAGGTAGTACACACAGGAATGAAGTGCACGGGCTTGGTCAGCCGATCCACAATCACCCAAATAGCATCGAACTTTCTCAAAGTCCGTGGAAGTCCAACTACAAAATCTGTGGTGATCCGCTCCCACTTCCACTCTGGAATATCCATCTGCTGAAGTAAGCCTCATGGTCTCTGATGCTCATATTTCACCTGCTGACAATTGAGACATCGAGCTACAAATCCCATGTCACGACCCGGATTTCCCACCTCGGGAGTCGTGATGGCGCCTACTCGTAGAAGCTAGGCAAGCCACGAAATTATAAGTTCTTAACTCTTTTATTTTAATCCTTTTTAATGATCATAGCAACAAGCGATAAACATTTAAATAACAGTGGAATATGAGATTAAAGCGAAAGACTTAGACCAAATAAGCCAAACAATACGGAAGTCAACATATGCCTCTACCCAAGAACTGGTGTCACAACACTCGCGGACTACTAAGATTTACTACATACAACTGTTTGAAAGAAAGTAATATTGTCTCTCTCGAAAACAAGTGATAATAGAACATAACAAGGGATAGAGGAGACGCCGGGCCTGCGGACGCCTGCAAGGCTACCTCGGTGTCTCGGTGAACTGAAGGCTGGCTCCCGAACTACTGCTGCCGACCAAACACTGCTCCGGTATCTGCACATAAGTGCAGAGTGTAGCATCAGCACAACCGACCCCATGTACTGGTAAGTGCCTGGCCTAACCCCGGCAGGTAGTGACGAGGCTAGGACCAGACTCCAGACAATCCTGTGCAGTTTTATATATATATATATATATATACAACGGAAAGATAGGCAGAAATAAACAATTAAAGTTTGGGAGGGAGAATATGCTTGGAGAATAGCAGGTAAGATAGAATCTCAAGAGAATAATAAGGAAATCAACAATTTAACTTCTAACACGGATAAGGAAAGATAAAGGCAGATTTCACTTTCAGTACACATCTCGTGGTAGGCGTACGACCCGCTCCCATTTCTCATATCTCGTGGTAGGCGTACGACCCGCTCCCATTTCATCAAATCTCATAGTAGGCGTACCACCCGCTCCCATTTCATTATAACTCGTGGTAGGCGTACCACCCGCTCCCATTTCACTATAACTTGTGGTAGGCGTACCACCCGCTCCCATTTCATTATAACTCGTGGTAGGCGTACCACCCGCTCCCATTTTATTATAACTTGTGGTAGGCATACCACCCGCTCCCATTTCATTATAACTTGTGGTAGGCGTACCACCCGCTCCCATTACAAGCCAACACAAAATCACAATAGAATCTCGGCAAGGGAACAAGCAATATAATAACTTCCCGGCAAGGGAACAACAATACCGAAACAAGCATCCCGGCAAGGGAGAATCAGCTATACCTAATCTTAACTCAACTCTTACTCAGCTCAATTAATACCAATACTCAATCACAAGTAAATCCCACAAAAATAAACTAAGTCTTTGCTCAATATCAAGAACTCGCCAATTAAATCATCCGTAGTGTCACTTAAGAACACAACATATCAATTTAAGACTCACGGTCATGCTCGACACCAACGTATAGATACTCGTCACCATGCCTATACGTCGTACTCAACAAGAAACAATTAGCAAATAGGACACAACTCCTAATCCCTCAAGCTAAGGTTAGACCGGAAACTTACCTCGATGCCACGAACACCACTCAAGGTTCAATTATAGCTTTACCCCTCGATTCCACCGCCAATTCGCTCGTATCTAGTCACAAGTTACTTAATTACATCAATAAACGCTAAAGGAGTCAATTTGAATGCATGAAAAATGAATTTCCCAAAGTTTTGCCAAAGAGTCAAAAATCGCCCCCGGGCCCACATGGTCAAAACCCGAAGTTCGAACCAAAACCCGATCACCCATTCCTCCACAAACTCAAATATATAATTTGTTTTGAAATCGGACCTCAAATCGAGGTCCAAATCCCCAATTTTTGAAAAACCTAAGTTCTAACCAAAACACCCAATTTCCCCATGAAAATCCTTGATTTTAAGTTGAAATCATGTTAAAAGATGATAAGAATTGAAGAAAGTTGGTTAAAAATGACTTACAATTGATTTGGAGAAGAAAGGATTGTTGAAAAAATCGCCTAAGTGTGTTTGTGTTTGAGAGAATATGAAAAATGTGGTTTAAAATCGGCTAAGTATAAAATTGCAGGTCTTAGATGTGGGAATTGCGAACAGACGTGGGAAATGCGAAACAGGCTTCGCATTTGCGAACACCTCAGAAATTCCCAATTTTCGCATTTGCGAACCAATTGGTCGCATTTGCGATCAGGCCTGCCCAGGTCCCATCTTCGCATTTGCGATGCATGGCTCGCATTTGCGAGACTGGCTCCTGCAGATCAGAGACACACCAGCTATTTTTCAAAGTTCAAAATGCACCCATGGCCTATCCAACACTCACCCGAGCCCTCGGGGCTCCAAACCAAATATACACACAACCTCAAAATATCCTACGGACTTATTCGTGCGATCAAATCGCCAAAATAACATCATAAACATCGAATTAACCCTCAAAATCCATGAATCCTTTCAAACTTCTTAAAACATCAAATTTCCTAATTTAGGTCCGAATCAAGTCAAACGACGTCCGTTTTTTGACCAAATTTTATAGAAACATCTTAAATCATATATAAGACCTGTACCGGGTGCCAGAACCAAAATACGGGCCCGATACCAACACGTTCTAATCAAATTTCCATAAACAATTTCAGAAAACAATTTCTTTCAAAAATTCATCTCGGGCTTGGGACCTCGAAATTCGATTCCAGGCATACGCCCAAGTCCCGTATTTTCCTACGGACCCTCCGGGACCGTCAAATCACGAGTCCGGGTCCGTTTACCCAAAACGTTGACCAAAGTTAAATTAATTCATTTATTAGCCAAATTTCATCATTTTTTTACAGATTTTCATAATTAAGCTTTCCGGCTACGCGCCCGGACTGCGCACGCAAATCGAGGTGACTCTAAATGAGGTTTTCAAGCCCTCGGAGTCATAGAATTTAATTTAAAACAAGTGATGACCGCTTGAGTCATTGTGAGCACGTGATTTTTTCCCTATATGAATTACTCCCATAAGTTCAAGAAAAATAAATTTTTCCCATTATTTGCAATTTCGTAGATTTTTGTAGTATTTTTCGTTAATTGTTTGCATTTTGTCTACGCATGTTAATTTTGTTTAAATTACGAAAAAAATACAAAAATATGTTGCATTTGCATTTAGAATTTAATTTTGCATTTTTAAAATTAATTAGTAATTTAATTGTCCCATAGAAATGGAAAAATCACAAAAAAAATAGTTTATTTTTTGCACTTTTTAATTTTAATTTTGAATTTTGGTAGTTTGTCCTTTAATTTGGTTTTTAATTATTTGTGGTAATTGTTATTTAGAGTTAGTTAATGTAATTTGATAGCATAATTTGATTAGGAATTAATTTAGGTTATTTTTTAATTTTAATTTGAAAGAAATTAGAAAAAAAGAAGTAAAAAGAAAAGAAAACAAAAGAATGAGAAGTCATATTTGGGCCAAAAATACGAAACCCACAAGCCCAAACGGATTCCCCCCCCCCTCAACCCATCAATTCCAAGCCCAAACTCGCCCCAGCC
>NW_017670274.1:1317825-1357764 GCF_001879085.1 Nicotiana attenuata
TTAATTTAATTGGATAGGATAATTTGATTAGGAATTAATTTAGGTTCTATTTTTAATTTTAATATTAAAAGAAATTAAAAAAATGAAAAAATGAAAAGAAAAAGGAATAAAAAAGAAAGTGTGATTTTTGGGCTATTAAAATTAAATTTCCCAGGCCCAATCTATTTACCCCCAAAACCCGCCCCAGTCCAAGCCCAAACCCGTCCCCGACCCTGTCCAGCCTTTCCTCGACTCAAACGACGTCCTTTCGAGTTCATCTAAGTTAAATTGATCTTGGCCTTTCATCTTCCAGCATCCAACGACCAAAATTGCTTCTCCTATTATAATTAATATGTCCGAACCAGTTAGTCTTAACCTAGTTCAAACAAATCCCTTCATCTCCCTCTCTCATCTCTTTCATTTGAAAATCCAAGAACCCTAATCAGCAGCCCTCAAATTCCCTCTATCATCTCCGGTGGCGCCGCCGCCTTGCACCACCCCAAACCACCCGAAAATCACATCCCTGAACCTTCTCATCCTCCTCTCTCCAAGTATTAATATAACCCCCCTCGAATCCCCCTCAATCTCGTCGAATCTGGAATCGAAGGCGGAGCTCTAATCCCTTTTCTCGCCCCTGTTTCATCATGCAAGAACCTAGGATCGTGTTTCCCAAGCTTGGAAGGGATTTCGACCCAAGATGAGTATTAGACGGTTGTTTTTGCGAAAATAACCCGACTAATACTCATTTTTGGTTCAAATCGGAAGCCGCCGGTCAAGTTTCTCGAACCCCTTTCACCTCCAACCTTAGGTATCTCCTTGTTCAGGTTTTTCCGGATTTCTGTTTCTCTTCCACCCTCATCCTTTCTTTTTCTTTTGTTTTTCTTCTCTGTTTCTGTTGTCTCCCCAATCAGTAATTTTGGATAAGTGATAATCGTAAGTTGTTTTTGGTTTAATTTTGTTAAAGAAGGGGTTAGATTTTTTTTATTTGTTCGGGCCCAATTTGTTCGACTCTCAATGATAATTGGGTGTCTGAAATCAGAAAGCCCAATTGGGTAGGGATTCGAGTTTGTTTTGTTAAGCCCAGGGCTGGTTCAATCTACTGGGTCTACTTGACCCGTATTTGGTTGGAGGGGTAATTTCCAGGGTTCTAAGGATTAATATGGGTAATCAACGTAGGGAATATTTCAGTAACAAACTAGGGAAGCTTCTAGGAAGCTGGGGTGGGGGTTAATTTGAAGGCTTGATTTTTGAATTAGGGGTATTTGAGCTGAAATGAAAATATCAAAAGGGTAGAAGTGCAAATCTGATTTCTTTTAGGCTGCCCTAATAGCTTGCCTATAAAGGCACCATTACTTGATATTCAAGTCAGTCTGGAAAAATCAAAGACGGCTGCTCCTTTGGAGAAACTCTGAAATAGCTTATAAATTCTTGGGGTTTTCTGATAAACTACTGAAATTCTTGCTTGGGTTTTGATTGTTCTAGTTTTAATAGCCAGTTGAGATCACTGAAACTCTGAGAGTTTGGCATTCTGGGCTGAAAATGAGTTGAATTCTGGATGTTTTAAAGTTGGTTTGGGTTTACTTATTTGGAAAACACTGTTACATTGCTGGGTTGAGTCGATTTCTACTGTTATTTCTCCTGTTGAATCACTGCTCCTGTTGTTTATTGCTGTCGCTGTTTACTTCTGGAATCTCCAATTTGGATTCTGATTCTGTTTTTGCTATATTCAGGTACGTACTGACTCCCGAATAGCATGTGAAATGCAAAGATGAAAGTCATGTAACCAACCTTGAAGAGAAATGATAATTGCTACGTGTTTCTTTGTCAAATTACTGCTAGATTTCATTATTATTTCTTCATGTGTTCTTCAGTTTAGTTCATCATGTGTAGTCATTTATATCATTAATGTTGTATTTCATTTTGAGCTTTGGATTTGAGTTTGCTTGAATGTAGTGATTCAGGGCTGTTTGGACCTTTAATGTGTTATTGATTAAGGACTGTGGCTATTAGCTGATTAGTTGAAACTATTTGGATGTGGATGAACCTTTCATGGCTATGATTCAAATGTATTAATTCAGATTGTTGAGTCCAACACAACCGATTCGTATTCTGCTTTCCATTTAGTCTTTAAAACTTGCTTTCTAATGGTTTGAAGCACAGATTAGTAATTTTAGGAGTTTGTTGTCTAACCTCTCCCCTTTGTTCATGTGATGATTTTGTTTCAATAAAGGATTTCAAATGGAAGTCGATTCTGGTTTTGTTCTGAAAGTGTTTCAGCCTAGTATAGTTCTTCGCATATTTCTTTTAACAAGTTGAGACCATATGGCTGTTTAAGTGTGCTAGTGTTAAATCAGGATTTAGCACGCGAATAAAGTTTACTTAAAACTTTAAGTTGTTCTCTTTTGTTGGAAATTCAAATGGATGATTTAAAAATGCTGCACTAGCCTATTGTTAGTAGTCGTTTGTCCAATTCTAAATTTCTCATTACAATGTGGATTTTCCTGCGATGATTGATGTATAAAGCACTGACTCGGGCTACAATTTTGGGCCCAGTTGTGCTGAGTTCCCTTTGCTGGGTGCTTCTAGTTCTGGGCTTCACGTTGGAGCCCATTTATGGTCTCTTAATTATTGATAAAATGGTCATGGGGGACAATGGGCCCATAATTTCTTTGGGCTCTTTTAGTAAGTGCATATTATTCACATTGGGTCTAAATTCATCACGTCATTTAATTAATTGGCAAGTCCTTTAAATTAGATTCGAGGCGTGCCATATTAAATAGAAATAGTTTATGGCCCTCCGAAAATTAGTCTAAATTCCCTTTTAAAATTGGAATTGAGGTGCGCCATGCCAAATAAAATCTCCAAATGCGTGGCCCTCATTTAACTACTTCTTTTTGAATCCTTAGAATTCGAGGCGTGCCATTTAACAAATTTTCATGTCCCTCGCAAAGTTAAAAAACGCGTAGTTGCTTTAGGCGCGTAATTTTAAAATTACCTTCCTAAACTCGGGTGTGCATTTCATGTGACCCAAATCCAAATCTTAGTAACGTTGAATAAAATGTGTTTCCGATTGCGGGTGCATTTCATGTGGCGCGGTCCAAAGACATGTTTTAGACGACGTTAAAATCTTCCTTAAAACGAATAAAAGCGGTTATAAAGTTAAAATGCATATAGGTTTAAAAATGTTCTAAAAACAGATAATTAGGCCAATAATAACAGTTGAGCGACCGTGCTAGAACCACGGAACTCGGGAATGCCTAACACCTTCTCCCGGATTAACTGAATTCCTTCCCGAATTTCTGTGTTCGCGGACTGTAATACAGAGTCAATCTTTTCCTCGATTCGGGATTTAAATCGGTGACTTGGGACACCATAAAATTATCCCAAGTGGCGACTCTGAATTGTTTACTAAAATGATCCCGTTTCGATTGTCACTTTAAGTTGGAAAAAACTCCCTTATACCCTCCCGGGGTGTAGGTAAAAAGGAGGTGTGACAGCTCTGGCGACTCTGCTGGGGACAAGAATCCAGAATCTCTGGTTCAGGGTCAAGAATTCGAGCTTAGAATAATTGTTATATTTGACTTATTTATTATCTGGTTTTATTTACCTATTTGGGCGTAATGTGCTAAATATTTCTTTTTATCGCTTTGATATTGTTGAATTGTATATAAATTGTTACGAATCCCTCTTCTATCTGAGTCTTCTAAATCATCTGAGATGTGTGCACTTCGTGTGACTTCTCTTCTATTAGAGTCAATCCAATTTTAGAACGAGGTTCGGACAAGTTGCAAAGCCGGTGAAGCTTCTGTATTCCCGGTACGCTGCCCCCCTCGGCTCTACTGTCCGCTCGGGTAAGCCAGGTTTAGCACAAATAAACCCAGATTTTTAAACCTAGAATAACATAGCCTCATGCCGGATCCATAGTAGGAGCGTTTGTTGCATCACGTGCATTTGACTTAGGGGACTCAATACAGGGGTTGGGTCCGTCTAGGACAGGTGTACCCAAAATAACAGACCATCCTGATGCGTCTATGTGCTACATGTTGCAATTTTCAAGGGTAAAAGGGTCATTTGGCGGACCAATGATAGTTGAGGGCAAATGAAAAAAAAAGAGAGCGTGAAGTGTGAAAATAAAGTAAGGAGGGCCCAATTATGTTTTATGTCACATTTTTGTTAAGAAAAAGACAAAAGAAAAAATGAAAAATCCAAAAAAGATTTTGCACTTTCCCATCATTTTTTTATTTTTTTTTCAAAAAAAAAATCCAAAAAAAAGAGGAAAAAGAAAATCCAAAAAGAGTTTACATGTTTCATCATTTTTCAAAAAAAAAAAGGACAAGACAAAAACATATTTTTCTCTAAATTAGTTATTTTTTTATTCTCGCCTGTATCCAATCTACTCGAACTATGCGAACCTGATTCTCGTCTCTCGGGGCGGGATACGTAGGCAACCCACATAGGGTCCGGTCTTCCTAGTAAATCTTAAGCTCTTGGCTTTGCGGGGTCTTAGCCAAATTTTGCACTTCTAGCCACCTTTTGGCCAAATAAGCCATTTTTGCAAAAATAAATCATGTCTTGAATGTGTCCAGTAGGGAGTATTATTATCTCACATAGTGTTGGTTTGATGTTTTGTCATACAGCTGTGGATCTACTTACTGGAGTTTGAGCATGACAGACACCCCGAGACCATCCAGTCAGGATCATTCAGGGGTATCTTAAGGAGATTTTTCTTTTTATGTTTTGAGTCTGTTTTTCTTTTTATGTTGTCTTTTACCTTCTAGTTTTGTACAGTAATATCGAGTCTTTTGTTATTGTATTTACTATTTTTGTATTGGAAAAAAGTGTGTTATAAATGAAAAATCCAAAAAAAAAAAAAAAAGATTTTGCGTTTTTTATTTCCTTTGGAAGTTTTCTTTAGAATACTAATTCTAGAATTTTAAAAAAAAAATATCTTTTGAGGTGTTTCTCCTTAGGAAGTTAATATTAATTTCAAAAATCCAAAAAGATTTTCTTTTGAGGTTCTTCTTTGGGAAACTAATGAAAAATGAAAAAAATCCTTCTATTTTCATTAGAACTTTAGGACATTGTACATAGAAGAAAAAGAAAACAACATGATTTCCTTCCTAAAAAAAAGTCGAAAAATATTTTTCTCTTCTAGGATTTTTCCTTAATAGAGTATTTGTTTCAAAAGAAAAAAAAAAGAAAAAAAACACATGCCCGTTAAGCTTGAGTTTTAAAAAAAAAGAGATTTGTTTTTTTATTTCCCTTATCTCGTCAAAGTAGTCATTAAGAAAAAAAGAGGACGTCAGTTTGTTTAGTCTATTTTCGATTTTCCAGAACTACACAAAGATCTGATTCATGCGGGGTCATGATACGTAGGCAACCTACATAGGGTTCGATCGAATTATTGAAAAGAAGAAAAAAGATGGTGAAATTATGGGATGTGAGAAATGAAAAGGAAGAAAAAGAGCGATAATCAGAAAGAAAAAAAGGGGAAAGAAAATGAGCGAGCTAAGAAGTGCGAGGAAAGAAAAGAAAAGAGAAGATTCAAATGGACAAATTGGGATGATGCCAAGTGACCTTATGACCCTCGAAGTCATTCTAGAACCATTAATTGTTGCTAGGTGCATTGCACGCAATGTGATATTTTTGCTGTTAAATGCCCTAACGCTAACGGGATGACCCCATTTTGTTCCTTTTGATATCTTCATAGCAGAAATGTGGTTGGTTTGTGGTTCTCGAAGTAGTAACTCATCTCTACAACATAAAGTCAAGAGGCAATGGAAGATAACAACAGAATTGAGTTGGTTGATACAGGTGCCCGAAAGCAATTGGTTGAACAGGACACTGGGTTGGCTGATGAGGTAAGGATGTTAAGACAACACATGATGGATATGTATCGGGCTTGGATGACTGGGAGGGAACCACCCCCGCCACCACCTAGCTTCCTTGATGCTACCCTTACCCAAACTCCGGTCATAGTGCCAGATGATCCCCCATACTCTCCAGATCCACCCGCTTATCACAGCTTTCCCAACCACCCTAGTAGCTCCATCACTTGTCCTCCAATTACCTTTCCCCAAAATTGCCCTCCTGTCATATCCACTACCCCCATGATCACAACTTCTCAACAATCTTCCCTTCATAGATCCAACAATGAACACCCACTCAAAGCTCATGATGCCCAATATTACCCCTCAGAGGTTGCCCACAAGGTTCATGACTCATACAAGCAGAGCCCTCGGGATGAGCCTCATGTTGAAAATGAAAAGTTCACAGGAAAAGAAGAGCAAGATGAGATGTCCAGAAAGCTGAAAGGGTTTAAAGTGCCAAAGTTTAACTTGTATGATGGGTGTGGAGATCCGGTAGCCCATCTGAGGGGTTATTGCAGTGAAATGAGAAGTGTTGGCGAGAAAGATAATTTGTTGATAGCGTATTTTAGTGAGAGCTTGACTGGGGCAGCTTTGGAATGGCATAATCGTCAAGATGTCGTTAAGTGGCATACATGGGATGACATGGCTCAAGATTTTGTGCGAAACTTTCAGTATAATATAGACATTGTCCCAGACCGCTCCTCCCTATCTCAGATGGAAAAGAAACCCAAAGAAAGTTTTAGGGAATTTTGGTTCAGATGGAACGAACAAGTTTCTCGGGACAGTCCTCCCATTGATAGAAAAGATGTTGCTGAGCCCCGCCAATGACAGGATCCAGTGGGCATTCTTGCTAAACGCTTTCATCCTCAATACCGACCCCATGAACTTCCCCGAGCTCCACATAATCCACCCCAACATTATCCTCCGAACAAAGTCCGACCATCTGTCCAACCACTGGGTCATTCCTCATGGCGAGTGCCAGCACCGCATAATGCACTTTTTCCTCCACAGCATTTTTGAGCATCTAACAACCCTAGAAAACTGGGGCATGGAGGGAAACAAAGGCAAAAAGATAATTTCACGCCCATTGGAGAATCCTACACAAACTTGTTTGAAAAGCTAAAATATTCTGGCCTGATTGAGCCGCTCCTCGGCTATATGCCGGACCCATATGTAAAAGGATTTGATCCTACTGTACGGTTCATGTACCACTCTAATGTACAAGGGCATAGCATCGAAGATTGTCGTGCTTTAATGCTATGTACAAGGGCATAGCATTAAAGGCTTTAAATCAATTTATTTATGCATTTTTTATTGTACAAATCCAATAATTATCCTTCATAATATTTCTATGATGATTTAATCATCTAAAATCATCATTTATTCCCTTATAGAGTTTAAATATTTTTATTTTATTTTTTATAATTACATTCGCATTTTTTGATTAAAATTGCACATTTTGCAATAATAGTCCGTATATACTTATAATTACTTGGTTTTGTAAAAAAATAGCTTTTATATTTTTATAAGGTTAAATTATTGTCATTAATCACATTTACACACAAATGATATTTTTGCTATTTTATTTATCGTTTTTACAAATTATTTATTAAACAAAATGGGTATTTAATTAATAGCCCCAAATTCCTCCTATTTTCGGACCTAGGCTACCCAAACCAGCCCAACTACTTAAATCCTAGTCCAATCCGCTAGCCCAAATCAAATAACCCAGTACACTTAACCAATTACCCCATACCCATTCATTAAACCCAACCCCAATCCGCCTAAATCCTGGCCGTTGATCAAAAATGATCAACGGCCCACAGCTAATGCCCTTTTTCCCTCATGTCCCTCCTCTATACCCTAATCCTCACTTCTCAAAGACTTCCGCCCTCAAACTCTCTTAAGGCTCTCTTTGCCTCTATAAAACCCTAGCTGTCACACCCCCAAATCCCCTCTTCAATTCCCGTTGATAATGGGATTTCACTATTATTCGCTTACCATATTTGGTTTCCTTGGTACTGGTTACTCGATTTTTGGTATTACTTAGGTACTTGCCTAATTTTGGCAAATACCACTTCTATATCGGACGAGAATCAACTCAATCTCGAAGATTTGTGTGATATTCCGTCCATATACGTGAGATGAACTGGATCCTTCATACCAGTTGTCCGATTTCAAGTTCAAAACCCTAACTAGGGTTTGGAGTTCGATACTTTTCCTTTTCTATGTGTTTTACTGACTGGCATGCGAGATTTTCCCCTTTCTTCGTCTGTGTTTACTCGATTTCTTTCCTTACCTATGTTTCATCAATTACTTTCCTTGTTTAAGCATCCGGTTTTATCACTATATAAACCCCTCCCCTTTCCCCTTTAGAACAGACCAGAAAAATCACTATAATTTCACTAAAAACTTAAGATCTGTTTCTGTGTTTTCTTTGCCGTTTCGTTCTATCTCTGGTTTTGGCCGGCGGAAAGCCAAGGCCAAATATTCTGGGTTCTCGAATATTGTGGTGTTATTCTTGCTTTCCTCGCATAACTGGTGAGTTACCGTACCTTCGCCATTTTATTCTTATGCATCTGTGACTTGTGTCCATGATTCTGTGTGTTCAAAGTATCTTTTTCTCAAGCATGATTCGGTGTGTTTAAGGCTTATTTTCTCGAGCATGATTCTGTCAGTTGCATGTTTGATTGAGTCCTTTTAGTTCTCTAATTAACACTATTAGTTATGAAACTGCTTGTTTTGAATAATATGAATCCTCTTAAGTGTTTATCTTAATACCCTCTAATCTGTTTTCTGTATGTAGTTTCGTTATTTCTGCACTTGCTTTGAATTTCTAGTAACCTCTTAGGGTAACACTAGAATACTTGTTAGTTCACCTATTTTTGAGCCTTTTATGGAGTTTGTCTTGATATGTTTGATCAATGTTGAACCCCTGTTCTGTCACCCATGTATCCTGATAACCTGTCTTTTAGCATGTCTTTAATCCATATGATTGTGTGACTCTTGGGTAACTAGCTCATGCTTTCATACTATGTCTGAATGTTGATGGTGAGTAAACACAACTTGTCCTAAAAATGTTAGTATGTACACTTAGCCTAATTAGGCCGTTCAGGCTTTAACTTATCAAGTACTATGCATCTGTGCATAAACAACTTTGCAAATCTTGCCAATTTGTCTTAATACAATTCTGCATATATTTATTTTGTGTTTTAGAACTCTGTTATGATGGCTTTTCCTAAAATCAAACCTGTTTAAAAATCTGTCCTTTACCATTGTCTCCCTATGTGTTGTTGCCTTGAACTCCTATTCTTAGATCCTTTAGGTTCTCTCCTTCACCTCCCTAGTGTAAGCACTACTCGGGGTCCATGTGAGACTCTTGTGAACTCTGACACACTGGGGTTTGGTTTCCAATCTCCTTTAAACTGTTTCTAAGTATTTGTTCTTTAGTGTGAGCATTGCCCTGGGCTCTTGAAGCCCTTAGGAACTTTGACACATTAGAGATCTGGGTTCTATGTGCTATGGGTGAATCATTCACCACTGATTATTGTGTACCTGTGAAAGTGAGCCTTGGAGCTGTTATGGGTCAAAGGCCTGGGCTATCCAGGTGCATTTGGGCTTGTTGCAGGCTTCCTATAGTTATATGCTTTGTAATTTATTCATTCGATTATGGTCTGTAATAAGTATTTGTAATAACAATTGGGGTAATAGTGAATTGGGAAAACTGGGCTTGGTTTTAATGATAATGGGTAGAAAACCTGCCTATAGGTGTCTGTTCCTTTCAAATATTTTCTGCTACTATATGTTAGCTATCCCGCCCATAGGTTTATTTGATCAGTAGATAACATGCCTATAGGTGTTTATTTCATTCAATACGTTCCGCTACTGTGTGTTAGATAACCTGCCTATAGGATTTAATTCCTTCAACATGTTCTGATTCATTAGATATCATGCCTATAGGATCATAACAAGTAATTCTGAACATTCTTCATGTCTCACACCACTGCACCTAGATACCATGTCTTTAGGAAATACAATAATCAAATTCATACCCGTTCGCTTGGAAATCATGTCTATAGGCTTAATCAATTTTTATGATCACTTAGCTAATATGCATATCCTTAGGAGGCAATGAACAGGCAATCACCAAAGGTAGAACTCGCGCTCATAGGGATAATAGCTATTTTTTTCAAATGCTAAAACGGGAATTCTGCATGAATGCTTTGCTAACTACCACTAGAAAGCATGCCTATAGGAATAAGTAATAATTCTGAGCTTTTCTGTTATCAATTGTCACTTAGATAACTTGCCTGTAGGTTCAAGTGCTCTAATTAAAATCAGTAGTCAATTACAGGATCACTCAGAAATTACTGTCAGCAGGTTTAAAAATCCAGAATCACGTAGAAATTATGTCTATAGGATCTAACACTTAACTAACTAAATTGTCAACACGCCAATGTGTTTTGCGTGCATTCGCTGCCTTATGTGCGGAGGCTAACTTGAGCCTTTATCTGCTCTTGCATGAAAAGTCCAATGTGTTTTGGTTGTCGCTTAGTTTTGCAATTTTGAGCAACCTAAGCTGAGTCTAGAACCATCCCAAGTAGAGGTCCCAATGCCTCCAGGACCATAGGTAAGGGACGAGTAGTGCGTGTTAGAATTGGTAACGCATAGGGTACGAGTTAGAATTGATTAGAGCGATTTAAGTAAAAACTCAAAGATAGTAATCTGGTAGCAGGAGATGATAGTCTGTGCCCGCTGAATAATATGAGTAACACCCCGACTCAAGGGAGTTACGAAGTATTATTTATGTTGCACGGGGTGATCCTTTAGGCTAAAAGATTTAGGACCCCCCCCCATCCCTATTAAGTAATTCCCTCGCTTCTTATTAGACTAATTCATAAGTTAGTTCAGTCGGGACCCACTGTTGTGGACCTTGAGGGGTGCCTAACACCTTCCCCTCGAGGTAATTTCGAGCCCTTACCCGATCTCTGGTGATGTAAACTGGTAACAGAGTTATCTGCAAATAGGTGCCCTAACACACCTTAATCTGTTAGGTGGCGACTCTTTCAATTCTAATTCCCTACCCCCTCAAAAAGGAGTTGTCCCATAAATATCGAAACCCAATTTCGCAAGAAAAAGGGGGCGCGACAACAGTGTGTCTGTTCAATGCCTCCATAAGAACCAGGTCCGCTATAGTTGCAATGGATCGCCTTTCAGCTCGTGGTAGCAAGACCTTGCTCACCAACTCGAACAGGAGTTGGTATTATGGAAGCAGTGCCTTCTTGTGCACTTGTTCCCCTTGTTGAACAGCTTGAGGTTTTAGAATAAGCTTCCTGAAACTTGGGGAACAGGTCCCCTAAACTGTGGAGAGCCCCTCAGCAGGCACCTCAAGAATATCTCCGAGCACAGCCGCATCAATCACAAAATCCACCCCCATTGATCTTTACGAAGATGGTGTCACCTTCTACAATGAACAGATCATCCTAGAAACTGCGAACTTCCTCCTCATAAACTTTTGGACTCTGAATAGTAAAGAGATGTGTCCACTTTTGGAATTCGCATATTCCAACCAACTGCCTCATACCTTACTTGTCAAGAATATTAGTATCAAAGACTCTGCCCCATAGGACTTTTTGCTTCTTCAGCTTTGCTTTCCTTTCAATCTCAGATACATCAATTCTGGCCTTCTTTGAGGAACAAGGTTCCTCACTGCCACTTGGCTTTCTCTTGAGAAACTTCTTTTTCCCAACACCTTTCTCCTTGCCGGCAGACTTCTCCTTCTCGTCAGGCTCCTTCTTCTCAATACTTTCTTCACCACCAGTTTCAACAACATTTGCAAATGATACCTTCTTCTGTTTCACAGATGATAAGTCTTCTCAGAAAATTTACCGACAAAGGGAAGCACGTTCCTCAATCATCTCTTCATCATCAACTTCCACAACATTTGCCAGAGGCAGATCCTCCTCATAAACTAGTCTACTCTTTACAACTCTTCTTCTCTTCTTTTTCTCCTTTAAAGCATTTTCAAGGGCAACCTTTTTCTGCTGCCTACTGGTGGATCTTTTAAGAACAAACTTTTGAGTAGCTGTCCCACCACTCCTAGCAGCGATAAACCGGGTTACAAATAAATTATCATAATCCTCCTCACTTTCATCTCCTTCTTCTTTTGACATAGACTTTATTTCAGGGTACAAAATGTCTAATGGGGTTACATCAAGGTGAGGGGAATGTGTAGGGATAGGGTCAGCATTGTCAAGGGGTTGTTTAGTAGTGCATGGAGTTTCATCCCAAGTAAGAGCAAAGAACTCCTCTTGGGCAGAGGGACCTGGCTTCCCTGTAGTACTAACTAGTGTCGCGTCACCTTGAGGCACCAGGTCCCTATTCCCTCGTTCTTCCCCCCGAACCTCAACATTCACACAAACAGATACATAATCCCCAACCGGACTCCCTTCAGCAGCAACAGACAAAATATTCTCCATATCTTTTTTCTCACCCACATTTACAAACATTGTAAAATCAGTAGGAGCAAGTGGAGCACTACCTAATCACGACAGTACATTCAAATCAAACCCTTGAACTGTGGGGGTGTCAAATACACCAGATACTGACATAGAAGCCACACTATCTCTACCCAGACCAGTGAAAGCCACTTTCTCAATACTTTCTTCCTCAACGCGTTGTCTAGAAACCTCTGCACCTTCTTCTACTTCACCCATTCCATCTACTTCCATTTTCTCTGTGGTAGCAGAAGGGGAGGTCGAAGCAACAAACTTCTTAGGAGTTTGACTTTTCCGGTTGCGATGGGAACCAGAACTTGATAGAGTGGGGGAGGGGATGGTAGGTGGTGGTTGGTTGGAAATTGGGGTTTCGGCAGGTGAAAGTTAGGGCTCTGGTCTTGATGGATGTGCTTCATGGGACGAAGACACAACAGAGATTTTCAGTAATGGCCTTTGGAGACTCAGATTGCTGTGAAGACATGGTGGATTTTAGAGAGTGAAGATACAAAAAAGAGGTTTTTCAAAAAGAGGGAGAGTTTGATGGCTTTGATATAGACAGTTATGAGGGAGACTTGTCTTTTGAGGGTATTTAAAGGGAAAAGAGGGATCGATTATAGATGGACGCGATTGAACGGGTAGACGGGTCGGTTTGTAACGGGTATGAGTTTAGGTTTAAGAGATATGGGAAAGGGCAGAATACTTAATGACGTGGCATACTAGCAGTTCAAAATGCGTATGAGTGTAAGAGGAACTACTAGCCTGAGTAATGGGAACTAGGTTCCTTGACTAATTTGCAAATATGAGCATTATCCTTCTAACAAATTGCAATGTCATTAGCTTCTTGTTTTTCCTGTAGTTTTCATGCGTGTTTACCTGTAACAGGATAGAACCGAGTTAGAAATTTCCAGAAAATACTTTTTAGCAATTCACCTCCATCTTTTCATAGCCAGTCATCGAGGGACTAGGTTCCAGTTCAATTTGATCAAACTCGGCTCCAGTCGATTCTTTTCAAAATGTTCTATGCTCAGTGGTTTGGTGAAGATATCAGCTACCTAGGCCTCTGTCTTGTAGAACTTCATACAGATGAGTCCTTTTTTAACATTGTCCCTCAGGAAATGGTGTCGCACATCAATGTGCTTTGTCCTCTTATGTTGAACCGTGTTCTTTGCCATATTGAGGGCACTTGTGTTGTCATAGAGCAGTGGCACACAGTCAGAAAATACACCAAAATATTCTAATTTTTGCTTGATCCACAGTATTTGAGCACAACATGAGGCATCTACTACATATTAAGCTTCTGCAGTAGAGATAGCGACATAATTTTGTTTCATTGTACCCTATGAAATCAAGCAGGATCCTAGAAAAAGAGTCATGCCTGATGTGCTCTTCCTATCCACCAGATAACTAGCATAATCAACATCAGCATACCCAATTAAGTCGAAATTATCTCCTGAGGGATAATAGAGGACCAAGTTCTACATTCCTTTGAGATATCTCAGAATTCTTTTAGCAGCTTTCAAGTGAGATTCTTTAGGACTTGATTAGAATCTAGCACACAACCTAACACTAAACACAATGTCAGGCCTGCTGGTTGTTAGATACAAGAGAGATCCAATGATACCCCTATACATGGTTTCATTTACAGGGGAACCAGGTTCGTCCATATCTAAACGAGTGACACTAGCAATAGGGGTATCAATGGTCTTTGAACTTTCCATCCCAAACCTCTTCAGAAGCTCCTTAATGTATTTCTGCTGACTTATCATCATTCCCTTAGAGGTTTGCTTAAAAGTCCTAGGAAAAAGTTTAGTTGCCCCATAATACTCATCTCAAACTCTCTTCCCATAAGCTTTGCAAACTCTTCACACAAAGAATCATTTGTTACACCGAAGATGATTTCATCAACATAGACCTGCACAATTAGCAGGTTCCTCCCTCTTTTCTTTAGAAAAAGTGTGTTGTCAATTTTTCCTTTAGTGAAGCAATTCTCCAGAAGGAACCTAGACAACCTTTCATACCATGCACGAGGGGCCTATTTTAATCCATATAAGGCCTTGTCAAGCTTTGGAGACATGTTCAGCATGCTCATGGCATTCAAAATCAGGTGGTTGTTTGAAAAAGAACTGGTTCCTTCAAATATCCATTCAGAAATGCACTCTTAACATTCATTTGGAACAATTTGAATTTTATATGAGATGCAAAAGCAATAATAATTCTGATGGCTTCCATTCTTGCAACTGGAGCAAAAGTTTTATCATAATATATTCCTTCCTATCTACTATAGTTTTGAACCACCAGCCTGGATTTATTTCTTATTGTATTGCCAAACTCATCAAGCTTGTTTCTCAACACCCACCTAGCTCCAATGAATGTTCTATCTGAAGGTCAAGGAACCAGGTGCCACACACTGTTCCTCTCAAATTGATGGAGCTATTCTTGCATAGCAGCAATCCAGTCAACATCTTTCAATGCTTCCCTGATATTTTTCGGCTTAATTGGAGACAAGAAATCCGAGAAAGTAAACATGCTTCTTGTCTTTGATCTAGTTTGAATTCCTGAATCCAAAGGAGTGATTACGTTTTGGAGAGGATGTGAGCTTTCGTGCTTCCAGTTAGACACCTGAGTCTCAGGGTGTGGGGGGCCAGGTTCAACCATGTGAGACCCATCATTGGCATCGATGAAAGTGTGAGTAACACTTCTCTGCTCTGCATTAAGGGTGCCTAGTACATCATCAACAACTCTATTTTCAGCTTCAGTTGCTGTGACGGAGGGGTCAGGTTCCTCCAAATCAGCTGGAGGTTCTACTGCATCTTCTTCACTAGACTCCTTGACTTGAATTATCAGATTTGCCTTCCCATTTGCCATATCAATGACCTCTCCAGGTACCTTTGAATAATCTCCATCGTAATCATACTTATCATGTGAATCCTTCCCACTTGAATGGTGTGATTCATCAATGATTACATGTAGGTTTTCCTCTACACATTGAGTCATTTTGTTGTAGACCTTGTATGCTTTACTTTGTGAAGAATAGCCAAGAAAAATTCCTTCAACACTTTTAGCAACAAATTTTCCCAACGCTTCCATACTATTATTGAGAACAAAATATTTACATCCAAATGCTCTCAGATAAGTCAGCCTTAGTCTTCTCCCATTTAGCAATTCATACGGGGTCTTGTTGAGGGGGGGACCAGATCATGCACCTATTTATTAGATAACAAGCAGTATCCACTACTTCATCCCAAAAGCTCTTTGGAACACCACTATTAATTAGTATTTTCCTTGCCATATCTTTAAGAGTCTTATTTTTTCTCTCTACAACACCATTTTGTTGGGGTGTTCTGGGAGCCGAAAAAATATGACTTATACCAATTTCAGCACAGAATTCATCAAATTTTGCATTGTCAAACTCGGTAACATGATCAGATCTTATTCTCACAACATTATGGCTCATCTTCACTTTAATCTGCTTCACAGGGGCAGCAATGACTGGAAAGGTCTCATCCTTGGTTCTGAGAAACAAGGTCCATGTAAATATGGAATAGTCACCAACAATAACGAAGATTTACTTCTTTTCTTCTCCGCTGGGCATCCTCATAGGTCCACACAGATCCATATGGAGAAGACCTAGTGGCCTTGAGGTGCTCACTTCCTTCTTTGGCTTGACTGAGGACCTGACTTGCGTCCCTTTCACACATGCATCACAGCTTGTGATCTTTGAACTTTGACTTCGGCAACCCATGAACCAGGTCCTTCTTGATTAACTTGTTCAACATAGTAAAGCTTGCATGTCCCAATATTTTGTGCCACAGTTCAGCATCATCATCAACAACACTCAAACATGTAAGATCACCATTGTTCAGAGACTCAAAGTCTGCAACATAGATGTTTCTAAATATTTTTGCCGCCAGAACTATTTCACCAGTCATAAGATTGGTAACAGTGCAAGACTTTGATAAGAACTACACTTTGTTTCTTTTGTTGCTGATTTGAGAGACACTCAACAGGCTGTATTTCAAGCCATTCATTTAGTACACATTTTCAATTGAGAGAGTGAGTGTCTTCCCAATCTTTCCAACTCCCAAAATATATCTCCTTTTGCCATTTCCAAAAGACACACTCCCATCTTATAGGGTTTTGAGTGAAAGGAAATCATCAGTACTTCCAGTCATGTGTTTAGAACAGCCAGTATCCATGTACCATCTTTGGCAACTTCATTTCAGTGCTGCCTGCACAAGAAAATCAGAGATTAGACTTAGGAACCCAAACAAGTTTAGGTCCCTTGTAACGAGGAAAGTGGCGGATTAAACTTCTTTTTGTACAAGCGTGCATCACACATTTCTTTTAAGAGAAATTGGTTCCTTGGCAGTAGATACTTTTTCAACAAAAACTTTATTTTTTTTGGAACTGAAACCTTGCTTTACAAGAATCTTTATAATGACCAGTATTACCACAATGAGTGCAAAGCCTGTTAGCAGGAATAGTAACATACTTGCTATGTCGGTTGTAGGGAGCCTTTTTTCTTTTGGAACCCGATTCCTTGCTTGTTCCCCCTATTACTTTTATACATGAATGTGATTATGTCAGAGGACCAGGTCCACGTCAGAGATTTATCTAGGTCATTTTTAACCCTACTTAAATTTTTTTGAAGTTGTCTACTTCTTCAAGTTTAGCACAAAGACTCAATTTTGCCTTACTGAGTTCATTTTCAAGCTTATGGTGTGCCTCACTCGCCACTTCCTTTCCTTTTGAGGAGTTCATACAATTTTCCATTGAAGTTTTTAAAGAATTATTATCTTTCTTTAACTCCTCTATTGTCTCCTTCAGATCCACAACTACTACCATTAAGTCATCTCTCCCATGTTCTATCTCACAAATTTTCTTAGTTAAAACATTTTTTTCTTTCTTTAACTTCTCTATTGTTTCCTTCAAATCAACAACTACGACTAATAAATCATATCTCTCATGCTTTATCTCTCTTATTTCCTTAGTTAAAGTATTTTTATCATTAATGAGATTGTGGTAAACATCAATTAAGACATTAGCTAAAGATACCAGCTTCTTTTGAGAGTAAGACTTCAAATTTCTTTGAACGTCTAGAAAGTTTACCTCATCTTCATCCTCATCAGATTTGCCATCAGGGCAAATATGAAATCATATTCTGCAGCTTTGCTTTCAACGGTCATCGGGGACCGGTCCTCTTAGCCGTCTTGTCCTTGTTGTGCTTGTAATGGTCCTGCTTGTGGAGAGGACAATATTAGATTAAATGTCCTGGCTTCCCACATTTGTGACAGCAATCATAGCCTTTTGTGTTTCTGCTAGAGTTTCCTTTCTTAGGAATACCTCTATTTCTACGAACCATTGATGAAAATCTTCGTATGAGATAGGCCATATCAGCATCATCACCACTTAAGTCAATGTTGTCTGCCTTGAGAACCAGGTTCTTCTCCTTTTTGGGTTCTCGTCTTTCATGATCCTCCTCCTCCTCCTCCTCCTCCTTCTTCTTCTTCTTCTTCTTCTTCTTCTTCTTCTTCTTCATTTCGTAGGTTTTCAAATTTCCAATGAGTTCGCCAATTGTCAGCTTTTGCAGATAATTTGCTTCAGTGATAGCATTGACTTTGCTCTCCCAGGAACCATGTAACACACTGAGTATTTTTCTGACTAGTTTGTTCCTTGGGATAATCTCTCCAAGAGAATGAAGCTCATTGATGATGGAAGTAAAGTGAGTATGCATGTCCTGAATGGACTCATCCTCCTTCATCTTGAACAGTTCATACCCAGTAGTGAGCATGTTGATTTTTAACTGCTTGACCTGAGTGGTACCCTTCACGTGCAGTTTGAAGAGCCTCCTAAATCTCTTTGGTAGATTGACAGGCTGAGATTTGGTTGTACTCGTCTTGTCCAATGCCACATACGAGGATCTTCTTTGCTCGAAAGTTTTTCTCGATGGCTTTATGATCGGCATCATTATACTCCTTCCTTGTCTTTGGAACTGTGACTGATGTCTCGCCAATGGTCTTCATAGGGACGAAGGGTCCATCACAGATGATATCCCAATGCTTCGAATCTTCAGCCATGATAAAATCATGCATTCTTGTCTTCCACCAGCCATAGTATTGTCAATTGAATCTTTGAGGTCTGTAGGTTGATTGATTTTCTTCAAAATTTGGTGGAGAAACCATGTAGATCCTTTCTAGGTGTTAGCCTTATAGAAAGAACATGCTCTGATACCAATTGATGGAAACTAAGAGTCCACCAAACTTTATAGAGAACCAGGTTTTCTATCAGTTCCCACAAAACACGCAACAGCAAGTAAATAACATAACAATATTTACGTGAAAAACTCCCAACTCACGAGATAAAAACCACGACCTACACTAGTAGGATTTTAACTTCACTAATTGAGCAACTTTAGTTTACAACCTATTGTAACCTAGGAATTAAAATCCCTCACATACTTACAATAACTATATTGAAAGCCTTTTTATAATAACTCGATTACAAAGCTAACCACTTGACTATCTCTAGTCAACACAAATATAATATTTATGATTTACAAAGTGTCCTACGAGATGCTTCTAAATAAGCTGAGTAGGAGTTACAAGTGAATAATATAAACAAAAACACAATAACACTAAGGACACACAATGTATTAAATGCTGAAATTTGGTTTTTTGTTATGTTATTGTTTTGTTCTTTAATGCATTTGAGAGAATGAAAGTGGCTGCACACTTGAGAGAAAAATTTGTTTTAGGGTTTGCAAGTGTTTGTAATCCTTTGCCTCACGTTGGTAATATATAAGTGAGGTCATCAAAGATGACGCAAGGGAGTGTTTGGTACATAACATGCTTCAACAGTGTTGCTGCACTGTTGCATGTGCAGTACAGCAGCTTTAACAACTGTAAGAGTTGACTTGTACTATGACCGGAGGAACTGATATCTATTTGTTTCCTCTACTGTTCCTTTAACCGATTTCATAGGAACTTGTGCCCATCATTTGATTTGTTTTTCTGAGCGCGGAGAGACTAGTTGTATCTGGTTCCCTATCTGATTCTCATATGAAATTTGTTATATCATCAAACACAAAGATACATAATTTATCGGGGTCATTTCAAAATGGAATTTGACATGATATGACCCTAATAAGTTTTGCTAGTATTAACAAAGTAACCATTTGCATCATTTTTGTTTGGTATGCCTGATTTTAAACAGTGAAAAACATAGTTCCATATCATCCTTTGTAGAGGACCAGGGGAATGGGAAAGCAAAATGAGAATTGAACTTACTCCTATTGTATGGAAAATTTCATTAATTTTATTAGGCAATAACTTTGTAAGTGTTGGTCTCTGCAACTTTGATACGATGAGAAATTTTTTCTATTTTTTCTCTCTCGTATATTCATGGCCAAGCCACTTCAAAATTAACATGAAATAGAATTAAATAGGTTAAGCGAATTTTATGAATTATCAAAGATTATAGTCAGGTGGTATTTATGAGAAATTTTCACATAACCAAGTTAGTTCAATTTCGAGGGTCATTCCGTTCTCCCTTGTCATGAACATTTTTTTCTTCAAATGTAAGCGAAAAGTCCAGATTTACCCATCTACTTTGTTATATTATTTGTATTTACCCTCCATAATACTATCATGCCACATCTACCGTTACCATTACCAAATTCATAAAAAATACCCTCAACCAAACTTAAAGCCACCAAATTCAACAAAGAACCGTTTTAAGAGAGAGAAAATATTGACCCATAACCCATTAAACCATAAAAACTCTTTTATTTATTGCACTTCTTTTTCTCAAATTAGTCATCTCCTCCGTATGTGCTCCATTAGAGAAGAAAACAATCCATCGCTCATCAAATGGGTTCCTCAAAATCAATTGATAGCTCAATAAATGTTCTCATGATAGGTTACAAGTACTTTACTTTATGTTTTGATGATCTAACAAACTTACTATCAAGAACCAGATAAGGAACCTGTTACACACTTACAAGACCTCAAGATCACAAGATCACAGGATGGGATTCAGCGGGGAATATGATTAACCTCTTCAGAAGTGGAGGAACAGCTGAGGGACCAGGTCCCTACCTGTTCCCGAGGAGACTGCGCGAAGTCAACTTTCCGGTTGGAAAGTTACTGCATGCACACGCTACTGTGCAGAACAGTGCTGCAGTCAACTTTCCAAGGAAGACCTTTTTACCTACCTTGCTTGAATTATTGTAAGTGATATCACACATGTATATATGCATGCAAGGGAGGTAAAACAAATCACTTGAACATTTGACAAGCTTATCAACATACCATCTAGTAAGCAAGTTTCAAGTGCTTCAAGAATAAAGAACAAAACAACTACGGACCAGTTCCGACATAGAGTTATTGTATGTCCTTATTTAAGTTGTAACTTTGAAATAGTTCTTTAATTATAATTCCTATCTAGCTTGTTTAGTAGCATACTATAGGAACCCATTTGTAAACCTTAAACCAGTGTGTTTGAGTCTTGGCTAGAGTTAGTCATGTTTTAAAGTCTTTGTAATAGAGTTATTGCAAAGTGGCTTGTAATAAGTGTATTACAAGTTAGTGATGGATTAAGAGTTTAATTCCTAGGTTGTCTAGGTTGTAATCTAAAAGTTGCTCAGTAGTTAAGTTGAAATCCTACAAGGGTAGGTCGTGGATTTTAATCCCGTTGAGTTGGGAATTTTCCACGTAAAATTCCCTTGTCATTTAATTACTGCTGTGTGTGTGTGTGAGTGTGTTCTTGGACCTGATAGAGAACCTGGTTCTCTATAGTATTTGGTGGACCCTTATATTCTATCAATTAGTATCAGACCAGGTTCTTTTTATTAGGTTAACACCCATAAAGGATCCTCATGGCTGCTCCTCCAAACTTCGAAGAAGGCTAGTCTACTTACAGACCACCTAGGTTCAATGGACAGTATTATGGATGGTGGAAAACTAGAATGCATGACTTCATCATGGCTGAAGATTCTGAGCTATGGGATGTCATATGTGATGGACCATTTGTTCCTACCAAAAACCTTGGCGATCTACCAGTAGCCATTCCCAAGACAAGGAAAGAATTCAACGATGCAGATAGAAAGGCAATAGAAAAGAACTTTCGTGATAAGAAAATTCTGGTATGTGGTATTGAACCGGATGAATACAATAGGATATCAGCATGTCAGTCAGCTAAAGAAATCTGGGAAGCCCTGCAGACAGCTCATGAAGGAACAACACAGGTCAAGCAATCCAAAATCGACATGCTCACAACTGAATACGAGCTCTTCGGGATGCAAGACAATGAATATGTCCAAGAAATGCATACCCGGTTCACCTCCATCATTAATGAGCTTCACTCCTTTAGTGAAACTATTCCAAGAAACAAGCTGGTTAGAAAGATCCTAAGCGTACTACCCAGCTCTTGGGAAAGCAAAGTGAATGCCATTACAGAGGCAAAGGACTTGCAGGAGCTAACTATTGATGAACTTGTTGGCAATCTAAAAACATACGAGATGAAAAAGAAGAAAGACAGTGAAAGAAGAGAGCCCAAGAAGGAGAAGAACCTGGTCCTCAAAACAGAAAATAACGAGTCAAGTGGTGAAGATGGTGATATGGCATACCGAAAAAGAAGATTCCGGAAGATGGTTCGCAGGAATGGAGGCATTCCAAAAAGGGGAAGTTCCAGCAAGCCAAAGAATTATGATCTCTATCATAAATGTGGAAAGCCAGGACATTTCATCAAGGATTGCCCTCTCCTAAAGTAGGATCACTACAAGAACAACCCTAACAAAGCAGCCAAAAGGAACCTGGTTCCTGACAGACGGTTCAATAGAAAAAACGCCACTGATAATGTTGTGAGACAAGCTCTTGCTGCATGGGGCGTTCATCAAGAAAATCTGGAGAAGATGATGAACCAGGTAACAACTCTATGATGGCAGTAGAAAGTGAATCAACCGAGTATGATTCAATTTTTGCTTTGATGGCCCAGTCTGATGATGAAGGTGACGATGATGATGAGGCAAATTTTCTGGATGTTCAAAGAAATCTGAAATCTTATTCTCCTAAGAAACTCATGTCTTTGGAAAATGCACTAATCGACGCTTATCATAGTCTTGTAAACGATAGAGATGTCTTAACAGTTGAACTAGGAGAAGCAGAACAGTCTAGAGATAACCTAGCAATAGTTGCAGTCGATCTAAGAGAGTCAATTGAGAACCTGAAGAAAGAAAGAAATGTCTTAAAGAAAAGGATTAAAAATGTAGAACTAGAAAGATATGACCTTCTAGTGGTAGTAATGGACTTGAAGGAAACCATTGGGAAACCTACAAAGAAAAATAGGGCTGGAAATTATCAAAAAGGAAAGGAAGTTGCAAGAGAGGCACACATTAAGCTTGAAAATGAGCTAAAGTCAGTGCAGTTTAGTTTGTGTGCTGAGCTTGAGAAAAACAAACAACTTCAGGAAGACCTAGGTAGAGTGAAGAGTGATCTTGAAAAATCACTCAAGTGGACATGGTCCTCTGATGCTATCACTGCGATGTACTCCAACAATGGGGGAAACAGGCAGGGGATTGGGTTTCAAAGGGAAAAAATCCCTTACAACCCTCATAGCAAGTACGTTACTGTACCTGACAATTGGATTTGCACCCACTGCGGTAACAATGGGCACCTTAAAGAAAACTGTAAGGCCAGATGTCAGTCATAGCAGAAAAACAAAGCCTTTGCTGAAAAAGTAACTACTAGTAGAAAACCTGGTCCCTCATTTAAAAAATGCATAATGCCTGCATGAACCAAAACATCCCTTATTCACCCCTTCCTAATTACAAGGGACCCAAATTGTCTTGGGTTCCTAAAGCTAACTCCTAATCTTCTTGTGCAGGGAACATTGAAAGGAAGCAGCCTACAATGGTACATGGATAGTTGCTGCTCAAAGCATATGACTGGAAGTACAAATGATTTCCTTTTACTAAAGGCCTTGCAAGGAGGGAGTGTATCCTTTGGGAATGGCAAGAAGGGATACATTCTGGGAGTTGGAAGGATTGGAAAGTCTCTCTCTCACTCAATCGAAAACGTGTACTATGTGAATGGTTTGAAGTAAAGCTTACTAAGCGTTTCCCAAATCTGTGACAAGGGAAACAAGGTCGAGTTTGTGTCAAAAATTTGTATAGTGACGAACCTGGTTACGGGTGAGGTGGTGCTAGTGGCAAAAAGATACAAGAATATCTATGTTGCTGATTTTGAGTCGCTGAAGAATGGCGATGTAAGCTGCCTAAGCGCTGTAGATGATGATACTGAGCTATAGCACAGGAGGCTAGGTCACGCAAGCTTCACACTGTTGAACAAATTAGTAAGGAAGGACCTGGTTCGTGGTCTGCCCAAATCAAGCTTCAAGGATCACAAAGTGGGGATGTGTAAAAGGGAATCAAGTCAGATCTTCGTTCAAGCCCAAAAAGGAAGTCAGCACCGCAAGGCCACTCGATATCCTTCACATAGATCTATATGGACCTATGAGGGTGCCAAGCAGAGGAGGAAAGAAGTACATCTTTGTAATAATCGATGACTATTCCAGATTCACCTGGACCTTGTTCCTTAGGACAAAGGATGAAACATTTGAAGTGTTTGTTGCCTTTGTCAAAAAGATCCAAGTGAAGATGGGTAATAAAGTAGCCTACATTAGGTCTGATCATGTGACGGAGTTTGACAATGCCAAGTTCGATGAATTCTGCACTGAAAACGGCATCACTCACAATTGTTTTGCTCCAAGAACACCTCAACAAAATGGTGTTGTGGAGAGAAAGAATAGAACTCTTGAAGACATGGCAAGAACAATGCTAATTGACTATGGAATCGTAAAATATTTTTGGGCAGAAGTTGTTAAACTGCGTGTTACTTGGTAAACAGGTGCATGATCCGGTCCCTTCTGAACAAAACTCCATATGAAGTGCTGAATGGAAGGAAGCCCTAGCTGACACATCTAAGAACTTTTGGGTGTAAATGCTTTATTCATTACAATGGAAAGAAAGCTCTTGGGAAGTTCGATGCCAAAAGTGATGAAGGAATCTTCCCGGGATACTCATCTCAAAGCAAAGCTTACAAGGTCTACAACAAAAGGACTCAATATGTAGAAGAAAGCATTCATGTGATCTTTGATGAAGCTCGCCTCTCCTATGAAAAGGACAGACATATTGATCAAGATGGAGAGCCCTTATCTGTGCCAGGTGAAGTAATTGACATAGCAAATGGAAAGGTAGACATAATGATCCATGTCAAGGAATCCAGTGAAGAAGATGAAAATACATCTCCATCAATTGGAGAGGAACCCGGTCTCCCGATTACAACAACTGAAACTGAAAATAGAGTTGTCGATGCAGTCCAAGGAATCCCACTCTGTGAAGTAAGAAACACTCTAGAATCCCAGTCAGATGTTCCTGCTTCCTCTACCAATAAGACTCAGGCACCAAATTAAAGGTTCAAAAATTCACATCCTCTTGACAACATAATCACTCCTCTTAACCCAGGAGTTCAAAACATATCAAAATCAAGCAACTCACTTGCCTTCTCAGCTTTTCTTTCTCAAATAGAGCCCAAAAATATAAAAGAAGCACTAAAAGATGCAGACTGGATCACAGCCATGCAAGAGGAGCTGCATCAATTTGAAAGGAACAAGGTATGGCACCTGGTTTCTCGACCCGTTGATCTAACCATTATTGGAACCAGGTGGATATTCAGAAACAAGCTTGATGAGTTTGGAAATACAACAAGAAACAAGGCAAGGCTTATAATTCAAGGCTATAATCAGGAAGAAATGATTGACAATGATGATAAGTCAGCAAAAGTACATCAAGGAGCTGTTGAAAAGGTTTGATATGGAATCCTCAAAAGTTATCGACACGCCCATTGCGACAGCCACTCGTCTAGACATAGATGAACCGGGTTCCCCTGTAAACCAGACCATGTATAGAGGAATCATAGGGCCACTATTGTATCTCACTGCAAGCAGACCAGACATTGTTTTTAGTGTGGGTCTCTGTGCAAGGTTTCAATCCAATCCAAAGGAATCTCATCTGAAGGCTGCCAAGAGAATACTGAGATATCTCAAAGGAACACGGGACCTGGTCCTCTATTATCCTTTAGGAGACAGTTTTGATCTTATTGGGTATGCTGACGCTGATTATGCTGGATATCTGGTGGACAGGAAAAGCACTTCTGGGATGGCACACTTCCTGGGTTCCTGCTTAATCTCATGGGGTACAAGGAAGCAGAAATCAGTGGTACTTTCAATTGCAGAAGCTGAATATGTAGCAGCTGCCTCTTGTTGTGCTCAACTTTTATGGATCAAGCAACAATTGGAATATTTAGGAGTGTTCTCACACCGTGTGACTCTCTTATGCGATAATACTAGTGCACTCAACATGGCAAAAATCCAGTTCAACATAAGAGGACAAAGCACATTGATGTACGTTACTATTTTCTCAGAGATAATGTTGAGAAAGGACTTATATGCATGAAATTCTGTAGCACTGAAGACCAAATTGCAGATATATTTACCAAGGCCCTGAGCAGAGAACATTTCGAGCAAAGTCGTCTGGCATTGGGGTTGATAAAACACAATTAAGAACCCGGTCCCTTAATGATTGGCTATGAAAGAAAGGTTCGGGTATACTTAGCTAAAAGGTGTTTTCTGGTAAAGTCTAACTCATCTCTATACCGTTATAGGTAGACACGCTTGATGACTACAGAGCAAATAAGCATTTGAAGTTATACACACTGGTAAAAAGGGCAAAGCTTACAAACAAGAGATCAGCCGGGGAACCTGATTCTCCTGACACAGGTTAGTAGTTTCTATGTTCTCCCATGCACAATTCTGAACAATCAAAATATTTGCCATATCATCAGCATGTCAGCTTTTAGTTTTTGCATCTTTTAAACTCAAACGCCTCACCAGTTATAAGATCGACCCATCTCCCTAAAATATGCCGCCCTTTTTCTAAACAATACCTCTGTCATCATAAATACATCTATCTTTGTCACCACACTTCACACATCAACACTTCCAAACCTATTCCCTGTTCACTCTCTCTTCGGGTCACCAAATCTTCTCCTCTTCTCAGCATGGCTGAAGATCAAACGATTTCCAGTACTATAGAGTCCTCACTAGTCGAAACACCAGCACCAATCTCTCCTCCTCACACTACTGATGACCAAAACCCTAGAACAGAGTCACCCTCACTCTCCATCTCCTCTCCTACCCATTTAAGTTCCTGCTCTCTCAAGAGTCACCAAGCATCAACTCTCGCAGGAGGTGTTGCCCAGAGCTCATCTCTTACCTTGCCAGAAAAGAGGGATGTCACGAATATTTCTGAGAATGAAGAAAATCAAAAAATCTCAAGTTCTCCTATAGAAGAAAAGTCAAAAGCAGACCAGGTTGAGGGAAATAAAGTCATCGACTCAACAGAGACTGCTCCTGAACCTGAGTCCACATGTGCCTCTCCTATTTCTCCTGAGCCCCTCATGAATCTGCAAGAAAAGGAAGCAATCGAAAATATGTTGTCCATCGCAAATAAAGAGGTTTTTTCGAAGTGAGGATGGTCTTGAGGCTCAAGGGTAAGCTTCTGATCCTGTTGAGGAGGATAGTGAGCGTATGCCTGTTGATCCTTCAGCACAAGAAGGTACTACTGGGGAACCTGTTGAAGGACCTGATCCGCCTTCGGAAGATACAACTCCGGGTCCTACTCAGGAACCCCAGGTCAGTCCTGACCCTGCTCCCTCTCCTCATGTCAACGTTGAACCTCTGATTGTAATCATGCCTGAGACAGTTCCTGCGTCTGACAATCAAAAGGAGGATAGTGCAGAAGATTCTGATGACTTACCAATCGCAAGTCTGCCTAGGCGAAGAGTAGCTGTTGGTGAGGAGCCCACTTCTAAGTGACCCACGACAAGGTTGCAAAAGCAGGAGGCTCTTGCGTCTGCTCTTAAGAACAGTCAGATTAAATCAAGGAGGAGACAATTAGCGAAATATGGCAAAGTTGTAAATGAAGAGTTGGTTCCTATTGTGAGTGTGGATGAAGAAGAAGATGAGGAGGAACCTAGTACATTGACTAGGAAGTTGTCACAAAAGCATGGTCTTCGCAAACCAAAAGGGAGATCTTCTGTGTCTTTGAAACGTCGAACTAGGCTTACTGATGCTGCTGCTACTAAGAATAGAGAAAGACTCAGGTGAAAAGTCTATGAAGTCTGATAACAAAAAGAAAGGTGTCCGCAAGACTACTAAAAGAAAGGTTGATACTACTGATGAACCTGGTTCCTTAAAGAAGGCCAATGCTGATTATCCGGGGAGTGCTTGGAAAGAAAGATTGAGAAGTCAAAAGGTACTATGGGGGCGTACATTCGCCTCTGATGTCTTGGATGAGGCTGGTATGAGATAGCTAGTCGAAATCTGTGATTTCCAGCAATGGACACATTTGTTCACAAGTGATGCTTCTAGGGTATATGAGGAGGAAGTTCAAAGCTTTATTGCCGACTTGTACAAGGTTGAGGATGGTCATACTTGCGCCTTGGTGAATGGCGTTGATATGGTATTAGACGTTGCTTTGCTAGGATCTATTCTTGGTGTGCCCACTGAAGGGTTATCTAGTGTTCAAGGAGTTTGTACTCGGAACTTCAGAAATGCAATCTTGAAGGACGGAGTGGTTCAGCAGGGGGAGCAGGTTCAAAAGAAGGCCCTCCTTCCCGTTTACCAATTGCTATTTGAAAATGGTAAATAAAGTGTTGCTGCCTCGAGCTGAGCAACGATCCATCACCACTCGCGCAGACCAGTTCCTCATGGAAGCATTGGATGACTTCACTACCATCAATCTGCCTGGGATCATGATAGAGCACATGAACAAAGTGGCTGATTTTAAAGATGGTAATCATGGGCTGCCATATGGATTCCTTCTAACCAAGGTCTTCAAACACTTCAAGTTTCCTCTCAAACCAGTTAAACTGGGTGCCAAGAAGCAAACTTTTTCAAAGAGCATTCTTGAAGAATGTGAGTGTTTAGAAAAATTTGGAGGGGTTGCAAGCACTTCAATTATTTCTCAGCTGATCAATGCTCAAAACAGTGCTACTACTGAGATAAGGCAAATGAAAGCAAGGAACGCTATTCTTGAGACTCAAATAAGTCAGCTGCAAGGGGCACCTGGTTCCAGTCATTCTCAGAACGAAGAAGTTGCTAGCCTGACAAAGGAGAACACTGAGCTCAGGAAACAAGTGGAGGACCTGAAAGAAAGACTACTCAATGAGCAAATGTCAGCAAATGATCGTATGGATCTAGTCCTCCAAACAATTTCCTCTGCTTCCAAACCTACTCCTACCAATGCCTCCTAGATTATGTCCCCTCAATGTCCAGTCGCTTTGTGTCGTTTCTTCTAATGATAACTTGTAGTACTTTTGTTTGTTTGTTCTACTGTGTGGATGTGGTAGTAACATTGATTCTGCTCCTGTTGTAAAATCCAAAACTTTGTTAATGTAAGCTTTTCCCTTGTTGCTGTTTGTACTGTGCTTTTATGCTCTACTCTTAATCATGACTGTATGCACATATGTGGCATGAGTTAACTTATAACTAGACTTCCTTCTTGCTTAACTGATTTTGATCTTTTTATGATGCCAAAAGGGGGGAAAATAATTGCACTGATTAAGGGGGAATGTATTCAGGGGAACTTGAGGTCTTTTTGATTCACAATTGGCTCTTTATAGCTCTTCAAATTATAAGTTTGTCATCATCAAAAAGGGGGAAATTGATAGGTTACAATTACTTTACTTTATGTTCTAATGATCTAACCAACTTACTATCAAGAACCTGATAAGGAACCTGTTATACACTTACAAGACCTCAAGATCACATGATCCCATGATGGGATTCAGCGGGGAATATGATTCAACTCTTTAGAAGTGGAAGGAACAGCTGAGGGACCAGGTTCCTACCAGTTCCCGAGGAGACTGCACGAAGTCAACTTTCCAGCTGGAAAGTTACTGCCTGCACACGCTACTGTGCAGAATAGTGCTGCAGTCAACTTTCTAGGGAAGGCCTTTTTACCTACCTTGCTTGCATCATTGTAAGTGATGTCACACATGTATATATATGCATGCAAGGTAGGTAAAACAAATCACTTGAACATTTGACAAGCTTATCTCCAACATGTTAATAGCCTCCAATGCAGCAACTCTTTCATTCAAATTGTCGCTTTCAATCTTAATGGTATCCAACGACAACTTTAAATTTCTTATTACAACTAAAACTTTATCGAGGTACATCGTCCTCCCATTTTCAATAGACACATGAAATAATTATTGAGCACAATCCAAATAACTTACTGCTAGCAACACTAAAGGAATACTTAAAAATTAAGTTTGATAAGAGTGAAAAGAATCAATACAACCAGCATGTGAAAAAAACTTTATAAATGAAGTGACATACATTTGGCTTAGGACATTTATAAAATCTTCTTTCCGGGTTTGGAGTGTTGGAAGTGAAGTAGTTGGCAACTAAACCATAACGGCCTTCTCTGTGACGACCAATTATTTTGCAATATATGACAACCTAATCAATCGTACTCAACTTAGGAAGCAAACAAGAAAAAAGACGAGAGGAAAATGAAATTTATTAAGCTATTAATTGTATGAGTTATGAGTTAAGGGTCAATACTTTTTTCATAAAAACGGATTTTTTTTTAATTTGGTGGCTTTTCGTTTGGTTGAGGGTATTTTGAAAAGGTTTGGTAACAATGAAGGTGGCCCATGGAGGGTATGGATGAACAATATACCAAAATAGAGGTAAATTTTGATCTTTCCCAAATTAAAAGTAACAGAAAAAAACCAAAGGAAAGTTGGTTTCTTGTAAACATCCCAATTATTTTCCCTCTTTAACCATCTTGAAACGAGAAGTCGCTATCTTCTTTTCAATCCTCTTTGGCATCGTAATAGAGTAGCGGTTTATAATTTGCTCCCTTTATTTTCTAAATTCCCATTCATGTCTTCTTCCTCTCTTACCATTACACTCTCTTCATCCCTTCGCTCTTCATCTTCATTACCTCTCCTTCTCCATCGCCATGTAAGCCCTTTTTGCTCTCAATTCTTCATTCAAGAATTAACCAATTTTTTTCGTTTAATTCTACCTATGTGAGTTTGGTAAAGTATAGTGGTTCTCCTACCTGAATAAAAAATTAATTTGAATTTGAAAGTTTTAGATTAAGACGTAGTAGTTGATAAATGACAAGATTGTTTTGTTTAATTTCATATATATTTGAAGGTTAGCATTTCCAGCGTGCTGTGCTGTCGTCACTTGTACCTGCCGCAAAAGCAGTTAACTTCGAGGCATCTGCTGCGTCGCTGTTCTATTAATGCAGATAATAGTGTAACTGCCTCTTCTCTTTTCCTTTTGTTTTTTGTTAATTTATTCGCTGACTTCATCTGCTGCATTGCCTTCTTTCGATTTAGGATTTAAACCCGTGGGTGCTAAGTATCACATACTGTACTAAATTTGTACATTTTGAAAAAAGTACAATTGGTAATTCCTTATCTTTTAAACAATCATTTTCATGTAGTTGTTAGTTCAATTGTTAGCTGGTCTTTTTCAGAGCAGAGAGATACAGCAGATCTATTTTCTACTACATTGTTGTGCCCAACTAATGAGGTAATGTATTAGTGAAGAGGAAGTAGTAATCTCTCGGTAGAGATGAGTTCTAACGCGATTCATTTTACGGCAATGCTATTACCTGAATAGACTGGAATGGATATAGAGGATCTATATAACCAACCCTAACTGACTTGGGTTTAAGCGTAGTTGATTGATCGTTCACACATCGTACTATCGAAGTTGAGGAGTCTATTCTTGATTGACTGATTGGATTAGTGTGTTTTCGAATTCCTTGGACTAGAGTGCCTACACTTGAGAGTAGATTATTTACTGATTTGGTTTCACTAATTTGGAGAATTACTGAATGAGCACAGAAGCAGAACCTAAGGATAAAAGGGATATATGGGAATTAACTAACGGATGAAATTATGCACAAACCAAGCATTGTTGGCAGCCTTGCCCTGTTAATACAAATAATCAACACCCACGAGCAATCGAGCATTAGGCTGAAGAAATCCAACTCTTAAATTTAATCTCAAACACATTCTTAAATAGGACCTAAATCCTTGTTTGATGACAAGCAATTAAGTTAGATTATAAGAAAATAAACAAGGGGGAGAAGATAACGGAACTTTTACTTAGACAGTCATCTCAAGTAATCCAAGTTATGGCTCAAAAGGGAGAGATAGAGGGCAACGCCCAACGTCACAAGAGGTTTTTTCAAGCTTAACTTGGAAACTCTTCAATTCATCAAAAGTTGATTAATTAAAATGAAATCTAACTCTATATTGTAGTGTTAAGGTGTTAGGCCCATTAAGAACTAATACAAAGAATTGATTCTCTAAAACTAGGTTCAAAATACAACCTTGTCCATGTTTCAGCTTTGGGGAAGAGATGCTAACGCATCTAAGGGAGTTCCATTCACTCTCTACACATTTGGTTCCGGAAGCCACTGGATCATTATGGCTCTGTCATGCGACTGCACATAATAATTTGCCGCAGGCGCAAATTAACTCACTAGCTTCATGTTATCCCAGAAATATTGCTGATGCAATTGCAGTAGAGATGGCGTGCATTCACATTTCCAATGGCTTTGAACCCTCTTGCTTGCTTCATTCTTCGATCCAGGGCAAGCTTGACTCTTCAAGCCCCCTTCCCAGCTCTGTTCATGAGTTGCATAGGTCTTTCAGTACTTTAAGCACCAATCTCTGTTGTAGCTAGAACTCCCCTATTTGGATCTATTGATCTCACTGGATTCATATGAAAACTGGTATGTTTCCTAAAAAACAGCTATTGAGTAGTCGACGGAACCGAGCCAAAAAGAGGTGGAATAGATATAGAGGATTCATGTAGCAGACTTAAACTAGTTTTGGATTCTGGTGTAGTTTTTGTTATTGGTTGTCATATTAAGGGTGCATGCACTTTAAGACTAATAATACATGGTATTTGGGACGATCATATCATGCATTCTATGTGTCAAACTTACAGGGTACCCCTGTTTGGTATTATCAAATATGTCTTCGTTGGTCTTCCTTTAATTTTTCCCAAATCTTATCCATATTTCCTAAGTTTGGTACTACTTCTATGTTTCATGATGTGGTGATTTATCTCGTAGCTAACCTCTCTACTGTTGTGCAAGGCAAGGTTTACGAGTCACCAGAGTTTCAAAATAGTCCTCTAGATCAGAAAGGTATTTTCCAAAAAAGTAAAGTGTGTATTTGATGTCTTTGTAACAGTTAATATATAATGTTCTCCATACCACCCAAACCTTATGTTTGGGTATACTTTTATGTCTTGCTAGGTACTGCAGAAAACAATGAAAATAGTCAAACAGAATCACTCACATCAAACAAGTAAGTCCCACTTCTTGCACTGCTTTGACCATTAGTGTATGGAAAATCTGAGACATGCTTGATATTGCTATCTATACAGATTTCCATGTTCGACTCTTCTTTATTTTGACTTTTGAGTTGTATGATCAAGTTCAATATGTGTAAGAATTGTGCCATTTGGTATTTTCTCCTCCCTTAGTTGGCAGAAATATTGTTTGCTATGGTACATAAACAATTACCACCTCCTTCACATATTGAACAAATATATTAAGTGGAATGTCATACAATCAGGTTCAACTGGAGGATACCATCACTTGTGACAATATAATTCTGGTGGAACAATGGTTCTAGAGTTCTCCTAAATCTCCACTTTTAAAAGACATGACACCAAACAAACATCTCTTCTAAAAAGAACAAGAAGAAGAAGCAGAAGAAAGAAAATGAAACCACCAAAAAAAAGCTACACAACCTTTCACTTATGCTCTATACTGTATCGAACTATGTCAGAAGTGCTATTTCTCCTGGTAACGTCTTTCATGACCTATTAGTTAATGTGTTTTTAAATTGATGATAGGGGCCAGATTTTCAAGTTTTCTTAATATCTTCTGCCTCCTCTCTTTCTCTTTATTGACATAAAATTCTAGTATGGTCTTGGTATATGTTTTTATATCTTGTGGAACTTTCTCTTCACATCTTTCTATGCTGAGGTGAACACTTGCAATATCCAGTTTGGCGGAACACCCAATGTTGAGATCTAATTCTTTTTCCTTGCTGCGTTTCAGTATTCTGACAAGATTGAGAAGATATGGCGTTGCAGGAGTATTATCATATGGACTACTAAATACTGCATACTATCTTACTACCTTTCTTATTGTGTGGTATGTGATGTGATGTGAACAATAGGACCATTTGTACTTCTACTTCCAATATTTAGTAGCATATTTGACCAGTGATACACTATTTCCATCAGCTATTCGGTCTTTAGAAAACTTATAAGCCCAAGTTTGTAGATTCTTACACACCTCAATTGTACCCTGTGGAGAAATTCATTTTTCAATTTCATAGGCAAACAACATTAAAATAGAATAAAAAAGATTTTTCTTGTGGAAAAAACATGAACATTTTTGTCTATTGATTTTTTAGTGAGTTCTTGTGGATGTGGCTGGAGAGGAAAAGTAGTTCTATCAATAAAGATTGCGCATGAGGAATATTGAATCCTTACTAGAGAAGTTTCAGCTTTTCTTCCTCTTATGAAAAGATCTCATTGTACTTTCGAAGGAAGCTTATGTTCATTTTTCGTCAACTCATATCGTGGAAAGATAATATACAAAGAGGTCATTTCATTTCGAAGAGAAATCTCTGATTCTTTTTAAAATCGCAGTTAACTGATCTTTTGGATTCCTATGCGAATTTATGCATGTAAAACTAGCTCATTGATTTGTTTGTATATACATACACACAAAGACATGACACACACCGAAAAAAAAAGGTTGCTGGTTGCCTTTTGCATGCAAGGCCTAAGGTAAACATTTGAAAATGGTGACAGACAAGATTTCAGTGATCAAATATCAGGGTATCAATAAAAACTTTGCCCTGTCATATTCCTTCGAGCTGCCATAGTTTACATATCAAATGCACAACGCCTGCTGCTATCCAATGTGAAAACCAGTTTGTGTCTAGAGGCAATACTCCAACGAAGTTTCAGGGGTAGGCATAAGAGTAATATTACCAAGCAGTGGTGAGGGGAGAAAATATACATTGTTTTACTGCTACCCACAGCTAGTCTCTCATGATAATAAAATGTGTTTGAAAAACCAGAATCACATCTATCTGTTCTGTTACACGATATCATATGGTTTATCCATTTCATTCTCATTAATTTTTGTTTGTTTCTAGGTTTTATGTTGCTCCATCACCTGGAAGAATGGGTTACCTTGCTGCAGTTGAACGGTAACTGTAACTTTATGAGTTCTTTTCCTTTCCAGTTGATCTATGTTTGGCTTCTTTGGAGAAACTTAAGTAGTTCCAGTTCATCTGCAGGTTCCTCAAAGTAATGGCCATGGTATGGGCTGGTAGCCAAGTTACGAAGCTTGTCCGAGCAGGAGGGTGAGAATCCGATACATGTTAGCCACAGAATTGTGTACTTAGTCCTTGGTCCCTTGCCTATGTTTGGGAGTTAGTGTGGGAGCCTTCAAATTGCAAAAGTTTCTGTTGGAATTGTCTATTTCACTATTTCTTGTTCAGATAAAACAAATCTGTTTTCTGTCTTTTAGTTGGACTAATTGAATATGTTTCCATCCTATGTACTTCTTTGGAGACAAAGGAAACCAGCATTTCATATTAGAAGTGAACATGCATATAAAAGGAAGTGACGGAGTGTAGATAAAGAAGAGGTCGATTTGGTGTATGATCCTACATTTAGCTCAGCCTCTTAAGCTGACATTTTGCATCTAATAAAAGCACCAATAGGATAACAGCATATACATGATAGGTTCCTGTTCATGTAGAATTCATTCAACGGACATAACAACAGAATGAGATGAGTATTTCTCTCTTCAAATGACACCAATGATTTTTTTTTTTAGAGAACTCTTTGATTTCTACAGCTTATTTAATATGAGAAAAATTGGAATTATGAGCTGTGAGTCAACCCTTATCATCTATGTTTCTAGGAGTCAATAATGTGTCTGATTCATATACTTTACATACATTTTGCATTTCTGAACATGCTTAGGTTATATATCTTTCTTCTATCTATATTTTCCCCATGGAACGAGAATAAAGGAGGAAATTGTGGATCACATTTCAGATAAAACTGATCTAGTTGTATTTTGCCAGAGTGATTAAACTAGTTTCTGTCAAGCACGCATGCATGCACACACGCACACCATGCGTCCGGGTTGTTATATAAAATGGGGTTTCCTGAAATTGTATTATAATTTTTGTGCTTTTACAGAATTTATTTTGTTAGATTCTTTTCAGTATGAGGTTCAGTCTTAAAAGTTAGCTCTTCAAAAACATTTTAGCTCTTCTGCATGGGTATCTTATCTGTGAGAATTTGAAATCTAGAGCACATGCTGATTCTCCGCAGGGCTTTAGCTCTCGCTCCTTTTGTGGACAGAGGATTATCATGGTTTACAAACAAGATGAATTTTGAATCACAAGGGAAAGTGAGTGAAATTGTGAATTTTTCCAGCATCATCAATGTAACAAGCTTTTTGCAATTAACCATGTAACTTTGTAGTGCAGGCTTTCATGGTTATCGCTGGGTTTTGCTTTGGTTTGGCTTTTATGATGTTTCTCATAGTTACGCTACTCTGGGCATGACCTTCTGTTGTTCATTTGTCCAATCGAGGGATTTCCCGAGGTGTTGTGGTGAAGGTAGTGCTTGTCCAGGTGAGGAAATGCTTTAATCACCGTGATTTTTGCCATTGTTTCTTTCTTTATTTGCTTTTGTAGAACTCATTGGCTGATTTTTCTTGTCTTTCTTCTTCAGTCACAAAGTTATCACTATCTAGGCGAATTTTGAACGTGGCCTAGGAGGATCTAACAAAAGATGCTGCATAAGATTCTTACTTTTATCAGGATAGGATATTGAAAATACTTGTAGATCGTTCCCTAAACATCTGATATCACTTGTAATGCGCCGTGTGTATGCCCTTCGTCTTGTTGCATCTGATATTACTTGTAATGCGTCGTGTGTATGTTCAAAATAGCCCCTTCGTCTTGTAATCTGCCTGTCATATAATCATGCTTTGATAATGTTCAAGTAATTAGCTTTTCAGTGAGAAATTTTTCATCTAAAATACTGAATTCATGCTTTGCTATTGATTATCATAATCTGCAAACTGATAAAATACTCTGTTTAAGTGTTCATATGTACTGGTGGGGATTATACTTAGGTTATTTTTTTCTTTCTCTCATCTGTTTTTTCTTAAAACTTTCCAAGTGCTATAGTGTAATGAGAAGCAAAATTGAGTTTCCTATTTAACACATCACCTATTTCCTTAACCGATGGTATATTTTCCTGAGTTCAGTTTTCACTCACAAAAGCAACTCTAACCAAGAAGCATTGAGTAGATATTTACCTTAGCATCTGCAAATCATTGTAGCACAGAGTAGATATTGACCTTCTTAGGTGTGTCTTAATGTGCACTCCAGAAAATAGTCTTTAACTCAACAATATTTTAGTCCCCTCAGAGTAGGGGTGCTTATCGGGCGGATAATTACGCTTAACGGTTCGGCTTATCGGTTATTGGATTATAAATGTAGTAATCCGCTAGCCATCCAATAAGTCAACGGGCGGATTGATATCGGATTAACGATTATCGGGCGGTTTATCGGTTAAACCAAGTAGAATTTTTTTTCAACAATCATTCAATCAATGCCAAACGGTTTCAAATCATAGATCTCTTTCTCTAGTTCTATCTTGAGATGTTGTGTTGATGTTTTCTTTGGTTCTATCTTGGAATTGCGTTTGTACTGTCTCAATTTTGATGCATATTTTCTGAAAAGTATTGATTAAACAATCTATATATATAAATCTGGGAAATAAAACAGTGACGTGGAAGCTCTCATGGTCCAGGATTTGTATTTCTCTTTTTTCTCAGATTTTTGGCTATTTCCCTGGATTTTGGGACTTCTTCTCCATTATTCTTCCGTTTCAGTATCCCCACGTTCCTTTCCCCAGTAAATAGCATTACTTCAAATGTATTACTACATCAAATGTAACGTAAATTTAATTTCCTATTTATAAACCCATGTTCATTCTCCATTAATACTCATTACCTCAATAATATATATATAATCTTCTTTTTTTCTTAGTGTTTTATGGCTCAATTCTTAAAGATCTGAATGTCCTTTCCTGTCACCGATAATGTAAATTCTCTCTCTCCTAAATATTGAATCTATTTTCCTTTGTTGGTTTAAAACTTTACTATTTTTTAGCTTCAAATTGTTTTCTTTTGCAGACGTTGTCATCTCTGATTAATAAAGCTAAGGAGGGAGGCCTTGTCCAATTGTGACCTATATCCCTATTTTTTTCGGAAAGCTCATGAATCAGTACATCGTCAGGTTTACAATCAAATTTAAAATTCTTCGAGACTCTTCCTGAGATTCTTCTAATTTTCTTGAATTTTGCAGCATTTTTTATGCTAATACCTTTCCTTATTATTGCAACTTGTCTCTATTCTTAAAATTACTTATGAGTTCTATTTTCTTCTTCCACGTGTATTATTGGGCGGATTTACAAGCGGTGTCATCCGACCGCTTGATCGAATTTTTAAATAAGAGAATACTAAAGATCCGAGCCATAGAATTTCTCAATTCTAACACAAGGTACTTATTAGATCGAATGTACTTATTCGATCTAATAGAATGATTTTGCCGTATCCAGACTAATACCAATCCAAGCCANATATATTTGCACTGGACTTTCCATAATAAATATAGGTCATGGTTCCAAGGTTGATAGAAGAAGCCAGCCAGTCAAGTTACATTTCTAATTCGCCAAATGTGCTTATTATAACGTGAACCTCTAATAACTTACGGGTAGATATAAGGACAATAATGACAAGATCAGCTATAATATTCTATGGTAGGACTGAAAAATGAGGACGTGAAAATCACGGTGGAAGATGAAATTTTGAGGATATACGAGAGCATAAGGAAATAAAGTAGAAGATGGAAAATGAGATGATGATTTCTGATAAGTAACCAGTTAAAAATCTACTACAAAAATATTGCTTCCTGAAAAAGCTAAGGTTGAAATAAAAACATGATTAAAAACGTCAAGTAAACTTAACCCTTAAAGGTTCAAAATGTCATCCATGATCAGCATTGTAACAATTCTAAAATTATGAGAGTTTTACTTTTTATTTGAGATGAAAATAAATTTGTAACTTTGTTTTTGTTCTTGCTTTTGGTCTTCATCAAGAGGATTAACGTAACTCTTTTACCATCCAATAGAAGGAAAAACTATAAAATATATTCATATATTTAATATATGTTACATGTAAAGAACGTGTATTAAAACCACGTATATACACATATCTATAAGTAAAAAAAATTCATATAAAGTTGTTTTCCCTTTTCGTTTTTTTAGAAAATCTTATAGTATTCGTCTAAGCTCTAATTTAATTAAAAATATTTTTATTTGTGGTGTCGCCAAGATATAGAATTACTTTGTCTGAAAATACATGGAAAAATTATTTCATCTATCTCGATTATATCATTAAGATAATATTTCAAATTCACGGATTAATGTATTTTATAACTGCGCGAAGCGCGGACTACTTCACTAGTTGTATTATATAGCTGGTAAAATTCTGTTATGAAAAAAGAAAGTCTATCATTAGTGCACAGAATACAGATGCATTTCTAACTTCTTATTAGTCTGCTGCAAGTACGTAGTCTGAATTTGCTGGAACGTGTAAATAGAAAAATTCTTAACGGGTTAACGGTTTACCCGATAAAAAAATTGAGTAATCCGTCCCCAAATCGGTAAGCCATTAATTATAAAATCTTAATCCGTTCACCATCCATTACCCCGATAATCCAATACCAATAAGCCAATAAGCCATCGATTCGGTTCGGTTTTGAACAGCCCTACCTCAGAGATCTAACTCTGGATTAGACACTTCCATTTATATTTTGAAAAAAAGATTCTTGATAATGTGTACTTTTAAATGTAATCGCCAGTGCCCAGTGAGCCGTAGACGTTGAATACCTTCCAGGGTCTTGTACACAATAGTACTAAACTTTCAAAACAAGAGAAGAGAGATGAGATCAAGCCCACAGGCGATGAACTGTTTCCGACTTCTTCATTATGCGAGTATTCACAAAGATTCACAAGCATACTGACGTGTTTTTTTCTTGAAAGTATGTTACTTCATGAAATAACTATTTATTTAAAATCTGAATCACATTATTGAATTCCCAACAATCCTAACCGCTATCAGAAGTTATTGGAAAAATGAAAATCTAAGTTAGAATTTTATTTAATATGAGAAGAGAAGTCAATGCTTTACTCCACAATGGATTTAAATCTTTGTTAATATGAAAGTATACACTTGCTAAAGTTTATATATATATATATATATATATATATATATATATATATATATATATATATATATATATATA
>NW_017670274.1:1357769-1430889 GCF_001879085.1 Nicotiana attenuata
TATATATATATATATATATGCGAGAGTACACCATTCTTCGTTTCCTTTTGATCTTTTTGGTACTGTTAGAGCCAGCTATATGCACATAGATTACTAAATTTGCACATACACCCTTATACTAGTACCTTGGTTTCACGAGTGCTCTAGGAAAAATTCCAAGTGTACTGTTCTAAAGCAACCAGAACACGTTTGAAGGGCGTGATGATAAATTCCATCAGAGAAAACGTTGTTTGAAGCATAACTAATGTATCCAAGTATACTATGCATTTCGGCGCAAATAAGATTTTAATCTTCGTGATTGGAATAAGCAAACTATCAAAAAAACCACTACACCGTACAATCTAATGGTTAGAAAAGGAAAATGGAACTCTGCAAAAGTGCTTGTTGGATGTGGTAATTTATGCTCACTAATATTTCTCAACACATACAATGATACAGAAGCTAAAAAGACATGATATTCTTGACAGTTCAATAGTATGTGTATACTGCAAATTTTAAGAGTACAGTTGTGCTATTCCACGTTTCATCACTTCCTGGAACCAGCTTCCCACAAATCAGAGCCAACAGGAAAATGAATCCCCAATCAATACCACCTCATGTAAACAGACTGTTAGTCCTTGAGAAAAACAAAAATATCAAGCTACGTAGCTGCAGTCATTTTAGTGAAACCCCATCTCGATTTCAATAACTACCCAGAGTAAGTCTTCACATCCACTCCAATCTGCCTAGATATTCCACACGATGTTTAATTGTTCCAGAAGCTGAGAGTGCCTGGCTTGTTACCTTCGCAGGCTTTGTACTGTACTTCAACTCAAACCTAGGGAATTTTCTGTGGTTCTCTTCTGTACTAGAAGGTATATCCAGCTGGATCTCATTTAGGAACTCGTCTGCCACATCTCCATCTTCATCTATCCTAAGACGCTTGGCATACCATCTCAATCCCTAAGCATGGATAAAAATGTGAACTATTGAACATGTGCCTCGCAAACTAACAAGTTATTCTAAATTTAAGACAATGAAAGCACAAAACAGGATGCACTCAGCATCATTCAAGAAATCATAGTTATATAAACAAGTTGATCATGATACGGACTGTCAAACAAAGTTGTCATTCTCTCTTCGCCATCCAAGAACATGCACCTTTACTCATATGATTCTAATTGAATCAAGAAACTTAAATACTCATGCTATTTGTAACATTATGAGCTTAACTTTAAGTTTTTGAAACGCAAGGAGAAGAAAATGCACAACCACCAAAGTTTCCAGCAAAGAAGCACAGGCGGGCATTAACAAAACTGCAGCAGGACCCACGGTCTCAAGAAGTTAATTGACTACACCTCAAGTGAAGAAGCCTACAAAAATGTGAATCCTCCTTTAAACAATCTCCCATGTCCTCTGTAACCTAGAAAATCATTTTTTTTACCAGATACCCTTTTCCTATTTCTCAAGTACGTTTTAGAGGGAGAAGAAGGTTGGCTATATAGGAATTTTGAGTATGATAGAGAGCACTAAGAAGTACTAGAAGTTAAAAGAATATGAGGAATAACAAATTAATGAATGAACTCTTCTTTCCGGCTTTCAAATGCTTATCAGATGGGCCACGTAACATCAGAGCTCATACCACAGAAGGTTAATGGAAAGACACCTGATTTTTTTTAATGTCCGAGAAATCAATTTGGAGCCGACTTTTGGGCCAACCGCAGCCTTCATAACTCGGGGATGATTCCCCCCCCCCACACACCCACACCCCACCCCCACCCACCCAATTGAAAGACACCTTATCTCCAGAGTCATCAGTATTTGTTCAATAACAAGCTAGAAGTGAGATCTCCAGAGGACTTCCCCTCCTTATCTCAACAAGTCCCTGGAACTTAGAAACATAGCCACAAACAATACCAGGTCCCGAGAAGAGCGTGTAGGCATATTACAGTATTCAGTGGTACTCTCTGAGTCTGGGTCTAGTGGTTTATGGCTGTATGCACTTCCAATTGCCTACAGGACATGCATTACAAAAGCTTAAAAGAGCATAGAAGCCTTTTAGGTGGCCAGATGCACTCATTTAACATACATTTAGTTGGTAAATCCCCAAAATTGGCCTGCAAGTGCATCCTCCCCAACACCAAACAGTAATTTTCTTAAAGAGGTGGCCACTAGCCATCATAGGTTTTTAGAACTAGAGAATAGTTACATGAGCTATTAAAAGAAAGGAAATGGCAAGAAGTGCAACACATCAGATGTAGGGGTATTTAATGAGAGAGAATACTTATATGGTCGACGCAAAATAGCTTTGAAGGGATTTCATCTTCCTTTTTACCGATAATTGTGGTGTCTGGGCCAGTTTGCGCGTATCTCAACTAATTCCAAGGAGTACCTACATGCTACCTTCCACCTTCACAGGTACTGGGTGGATTTCACTTTCTTTCTTATCACATCCTCTCCTTTTTACTTCTAAGTAATCCTCTTATCCAGAGAAATTGATTGTTAGCTCTATAACAGAATATCTAATTTGAACTTCCACTTGTTCATTCAGAATTTATAAGATAATGTTTTCAACCGCCAAATTTATCACGGTTGAAACGCCATTTCATCTAGATAGTATTGTGGAAGGCAGAAACCATAGAAAAGCACCAAGTTGCGATGGCTTTTAGCACAAGGCACAATTAAAGCATGGATTTCAGTTAAGAAGAGGCAAATGGAGGAAATATATCCATGTGCATATAATTGTATATAATGCAAGAAAAATACTTTCACACAAAAAAAAAACATTTATTTGGAGAAAATTGAAAGAAAAACGCCATGAAGTGAAATATAAGAAGTAAAAATTATGTCAATCAAATTCAACCAATTTTAAGATTCTGATTTAGATGCAACGATGCCTTTTAAGTGTCAAATTTAATGACCAGCTTTCGTCAACTACATTCTAATTTCATATCTTATCACTTTTTTCCCCTTCTCCAGTTAATTACCTGAACGCCGCCATGGCCAGTAGTACAGGCAATAAGGATTGGACCCGGTAGATCTCTGGGAACACCAACTTGAACAGGGACACTGAATCCTTTGCGAAGAGGTACATTATTACTATTTTGAGCTCCTTCACCTACGTTGTCCTCTTCTTCTCTCACTTCTTGCCCTTCGTCCTTTGAAAACCCTAGAAACCCAGCTAATCTCCTAAATATACCCATTCACTTTCTAGTTCTAACTTCTAAGTAGATACACATGCATTTCAAGTACCAGCAACAGCGAATGGCTCACAAATCCACAATCGGCGGCAGATCTTAAGTCTTACGTCTTCGACCTGACTGGTGATCGGCGAATCGCTAAGTACAGATGACGATTATGATGATGAATGATGATGACTAGTTTAGAGGTGCCGCGAGCTGGAAAAAAATGCCTTCTTTTTTCGTCACAACAGTCTGGGAGACACTTGTACTTGTTCCGATTTGTTATCCGGTGCCTACACTCCATAAAGTTTCATCCAAACACTTAACTTAATTAAAACAAGACTTTTAAACACCTCCGGAATCGTGTGATGCTCACTTGCTTGATGTAGATGACAAATCAGCATCCACATCAAATTCTATGCCAAAAATAATATTATTTAACAAAATTTTAATTTCATAAACAAAAAATAAAATAAAAAAGCAAAAAATTAAAATTAAAATTAAAGAAAACCCCTCCTCCCTTCTTCAAACCCGCCCACTCAACCTTCTTAAAAGAATAACCCACCTGTTATGGCTCCTCCACCATGAGTACCACTACTTCCTTCACTCCTCTTTTAAAGAAAGTTATCTATTCATAAAAAATACATGAGCAGAGAATTAAGTCTTTTGAATTTTGACTTATTCCTCTACCCCGATTTGAAAGGGCTGTGAAAAAATTTGAAAGCTAAAACCACCGGGAAAAAATGGAGGAGTCATAGAGAAGGGAAAGAAGGGATGAAGAAAGATGGAGAAAAAGGGGAAGGGAGGGGATCTAAAGAAAGATGACGAGGAAGAGGCGGGGGGTGGGGGGGTTCAGAACGAAGGGGAAGGGACTAAAGAAGAAGAAGAAGAGGAGGGGGCAGAACGAAGGGGAAGAGTCTGAAGAAGAAAGGGGGAAGGGGGGCAGAACGAAGGGGAAAGGGCTGAAGAAGAAGAAGGGGGGGGGGGCAGAACGAACTCTTCATACTAGAATACTGTTAGTATTTTTTATTTATTTATTTATTTATTTTACTTTTTTAATAAAGAGAAATCATCAGCTCACGCATTTAATGGGCGTGTAAGTCACTCATTTTGTCCACTTCAGTCATATCAATGCCACATAAGCTCGGTCAACAGTCAGAAGGGTTTAAAAGTCTTGTTTTGATTAAGTTGAAGTGTCTAGATGAAACTTTATGAAGTGTAGGGATCGGGATGACAAACCGGAACAAGTACAAGTGTCTCCTAGGCTATTCTGCCTTCTTTTTTCACTACCTCAATTAACCACAAAAGATCGGAGAAGGTCATAGACTCATGGTCAATAATTTAGGGGGGTGTTCATGAAAAAACAAAAAATCCAACTGCATAGGGTAAAATATATTTATATTGAATGATCGTGCGAGGAAGTGACATGTGGAGCCGAAGACGGAAGATTGAAACCGAAGGCAACGATCACATTTGTCACCGGAGAGAATATTACTCGTAAAGATGAAATAAATGTTTGCCGCCAGGTAGCATTCAATGAGGAATTTTCTATAGCATTAGTATACGACCCGTTACAAGGAATATGTCATTTATTACCTGTCGTTACACATTCTTCAATGGCCCTCATAATTGACATTAAAGAGGAGCTTGATCCTAGGACTTTGTTCCTTAGGTGCAACTATAAATAATAAGCTCTATTATCATTGTAAAGGCCACGAATTTTCTGACAAACATATGATACTTTCTATTCAAAGCTCAATATAATCTTACCTTCTTGTTTAATAATATCATCGCTATTGTGCCCGGAAGCCCTGCTCCCGGAATTACCATTTCTGCTATTTTATCTCAATGCCAAGCTAAGTATCATTTTTTTATCTAATTCATCTATTATTTCAGGATCAAATTAATTCATTTGTCTATAAACTATGTATAAATTCAATTGTATCATTTTATGGGTAAACAGTATGGCGCCTATCGCGGGGCTTAGACAGTTGTGCAATTAAGTTGGCCCTTGCATTTTTTATTAACGTGTTTGATTATTTGTTTTTAGCAAAAAATTATAGAAAATGGCAGATAATGGTGCTAACAACAAACACAACCTTAAGGCTAAAGGAAATCAGCCTCGGCACGAGGATTCGCTCAGTGATACCCGCAGTGAGGGGAACGAGTCCACTCCGGTCCACGATAGGCGGTACCCGCTACAGATGCGAGAGGCGACACCTGATGATGTTGAAGAAGAACACGTCGTCGAAGCGATAAGGGTGTTGCAGGAGCAACATGAGGCCATCTTAGGTCATATCACACGGCAGGATAAGGTTATGATGGAACTCAAACAGGCGTTATCGGGTGCTTCCAATAACGCGAATGGACGAGGTCCAGTTCCTCTCGATGCTCCCGCAAATCAAATAACGCAGAGGATCGACAACAACACCCCCAAGGGCGAAGTAGGATTCGATGGGGCCGGGGGAAACAGTTTCGGTCATAACAACGAGGGTGATCCCTTCAAAAACGAACTCTTACAGTTTATGAGGGAAGCGAACACCCGCATGGACCAAATCCCGGGCGCACCAACAGTGCTGAAAAGGCCGGACTCAAAGAAGTACACTCAGTTGTCGTAAAACCAAGCTTGGCACCAGAATTGATCCCGAACGATTTAAAATGTTGGATGTACCGAAATATGATGGGACTTCAAATCCTCAAGAGCATATCACCACGTATACAACGGCGGTGAAGGGGAACGATTTAGTTCCCCATGAGATTGAATCAGTGTTGCTGAAGAAATTCGGAGAGACTTTCACGAAGGGAACCTTGACGTGGTATTCGCTTTTGCCCGAGCATTCTATAGACTCCTTCGAGATGCTTGCGGATTCTTTCATTAAGGCCCATGCTGGAGCCAGAAAGGTGCAGGCCTGAAAGGCCGATATATTCAGGATTGCACAAGGAGAGTCCGAGTTGCTGCAGCAATTTGTAACCTGGTTCCAGAAGGAAAGGATGTTGCTCCCGGCCGTTCCAAATGAATGGGCGGCTTAAGCATTCACCAAGGGTTTGAATCCGAGAAGTTTAGATGCTTCCCGAAAGTTGAATGAAAGCTTGCCTGAGTTCCAAGCGACAACTTAGGCGGACGTTCACAATCGGTACGAGTCAAAGATAAGGATCGAGGATGATCAGTTTGGTTTCCCGGCGTCGGTTAAGGGCCTGGAGAAGAATAAAGAGAAATCAAAAGACGATTTCGACACAGATAGACGGTCTTTGAAGAGCCGATTTTTGCCATATGAACGAGCCGAAGGACGCAGCAGAGGCTCCCGGGCGGCAGACAGGTTCGATAGAATAACTGATCGCAGCCGGAGTAAAAGGTCACTACAGGACAAGGAAATGTCAGGTTCTCGAGATCCTTCCTACCCAAACTTTCAGAATACAAATTCAACGTTAGTGTAGTAGAGTTGGTATTGGCTATGAGGAACATTAAAGAAGCACGGTTCACGAAGCCGATGAGATTCGATCCCAGCCAGAGGGATCCTAATTTATGGTGCGAATGATCACCAGACTGGGGACTGCCAGCATCTGCGTGAAGAGGTTGCGACACTGCTGAAAGATGGCTATCTCAGGGAATTCTTAGGTTACCAGGCTAAAAACAATTACGATCGCAATCGTGACAACACAGAGCCCTCAAAAGCAGGAAAAGATCCCTCGCGCCCGACAATCAACATGATTTTGGGTGGCGGGGAGGGGGGACGAGATTAACGGGGTTACCTTTTTGGTGGCAAAAAAGACAAAGGTATTAGTAACCCACAACAAGAGACTCCGGGAAGTAGCTGAAGACGACATGACTTTCACGGAGGAAGACGCGGATGGATTATTGCTACTGCAGAATGACGCATTAGTAATTTCTTTAAATGTATTAGATTTTAAATTCAAACGTGTTCTGGTGGATCCAGGGAGTTCGGCCAATATTATACAATTGAGGGTATTGGAGCAAGCCAAACTCACCGGAAACATCATCCCGGCCACAAAACTCCTCGCCGGGTTTAACCTAGCAAGCGTGACAACTCGAGGGGAGATCTTACTGCCAACGAATGTCGAAGGGGTGATGAAGACGACCCTTTTTAAGGTGATGGGCCGTAATATTATCCTGGGAAGACCATGGTTGCACGAGACGAAGGTTGTCCCGTCAACATATCACCAGTTGCTGAAATTCCCGACTCCCAAGGGAATTAAACAAATAAGAGGTGACCAATCGGCGGCAAGGGAGATGAATGAGATTTTGGCCTCCAGTAGCAAAGGGAAATAGCATGCGGCATAGCAATTGCAGGAACCAGTGCCTACTCCCGAGTCAAGCGAAGTCAACCAGAGGGAAGAGGCATCGGAATCTTATTAGGTTCCAAGGTATTTCCAGGTACCAGAAGAGACGGACTCAACAAAGTCCACAGCGGAAGAGCTTGAGCAAGTCGCATTATTCGAAGAGTTCCCAGAAAGGAAATTCCACTTGAGGGCAGGACTGCACCCCGAACTAAGGTCTGAATTTATTGAATTTCTTAAATTTAACGTTTATTGTTTTTCATGGTCGCATGTGGATATGACAGGTATCCCCCGGAAGTGGTCGTACACAAGCTGAGCTTGGATCCTAGCATCCCTCCGGTAAGACAGAAAAAATGGCCTATTGCCGAGGCTAGAAACGAATTCGTCAAAGAAGAGGTAACTTGCCTACTTGATATCGGTTCAATCCGAGAGGTAAAGTATCTGGAATGGCTAGCTAACGTAGTAATATTACGAAGAAAACTAATAAATTTCACATGTGCGTAGACTATAAGGACTTGAATAAGGCATGTCCAAAGGACTCGTTCCCACTGCTGAACACTGAACAAATGATTGATGCAATGGTCGGGCATGAGTTAATGAGTTTTCTCGATGCTTACTCCGGGTACAACCAAATTAAGATGAACCCGGAGGACCAGGAAAAAACTTTGTTCATAATGAACTTCGGCACATATTGCTATAATGTGATGCCCTTCGGGTTAAAAAACGCCTGAGCCACTTATCAGCGGCTCGTAAACAAAATGTTTGAAAAACATATAGGGAAAACCATGGAAGTTTATGCAGACGATATGCTTGTTAAGTCTTTGAATGCAGGCGATCATCTTAAACACCTACAAGAGACTTTTGACATTCTAAGGAAGCATAATATGAAGCTTAACCCGGAGAAGTGTGCGTTCCGGGTCAGCTACGGCAAGTTCTTGGAATTCCTGGTGTCACAAAGGGGGATTGAGGTCAACCCCGATAAAATCAAAGCCATCGAAGACATCCCGGATCAACTATCAAGCGTAAAAGAGGTTCAAAGACTCACAAGGAGATTGGCCGCTTTGAGCAGGTTCATTTCTTGGTCTTTAGAAAAATGTATCACTTCTTTTCGTTACTCAAGAAGAAGAACAACTTCGAGTGGACCCTGGAATGTCAACAGGCTTTGAGGGATTTGAAAAGATACTTGTCAAGTCCTCCGCTGTTATCGAAGTCGAAGGAAGGCGAAAAGCTGTTAATCTATCCAGCAGTCTCGGAGATAGCAATAAGTGTTGTATTAGTCCGTGAGGATGAGGTACGCAATATCCCATTTATTACGTTAGAAGAATTTTAACGGGAGCAGAAACTCGCTACCCACATTTGAAAAAGTTAGTCTTTGCCCTCGTAGTCACCACTCGGAAGCTAAGGCCTTATTTTCAGTGTCACCCGATAGCTATGGTGACCACCTTCCCCCTACAGAATATCCTTCATAAACCCAAACTTTTGGGTAGATTGGCCAAATGGGGCATCGAAATGAGTGAATTTAACATAGAGTATAAACCTAGGTCTGCGATTAAGTCACAAGTTTTGGCCGACTTTGTGGCCGATTTCAGTTCGGGATTGCGACCTTTGGATACTAAAGAAGTAGTGATGACGTCAGAATCGACATCCGAAGTTTGCACACTATATATGGATGGAGCCTCCAACTAAAAGGATCTGGGCTCGGCATAGTATTAACCACGCCTTCGGGAGAAACCTTAAGGCATGCCATAAGAATGGTTTCATGACTAACAATGAAGAAGTGTATGAAGCTTCGATTGCAGGGCTCGAATTGGCCCGGGGAATAGATTCTGAGGTCACAGAAATCAAATGCGACTCCCAGCTGGTGATAAATCAGGTCTACATGATCTTCGAAGCCAAAAAGGAACGCATGCAGCAATATGCAGTGAAGGTTCAGGCTTTGCTCGCTCGGTTCCGGGAGTGGTCAATCACGCATATCCCGAGGAAGAAAATGCAGAAGCGGACGTATTAGCTAACCTTGGCATGTCAATAGAGATGAGGGGATCGGACTCCGGTACGGTCGTACAGCTTATGCGCTTGGTTCTAGACGTAGATAGCTACTACGAAGTAAATGCGACTAATTTGGTCTGGGACTGGAGGAATGAGATCATTGATTACCTCGAACACGGAAAGTTGCCTAAAGATCCAAAAGCATCCCGGGCGTTGCGCACTAAAGCAGCACGGTATGGTTTCAAATGAGGCCAATTATACAGAAAATCATTCCAAGGCCCGCTGGCCCATGCTTAGGAGCCTTCGAAGATAATTATGTTCTGCGAGAAGTCCACGGAGGGATCTGCGGAAATCATTCGGGCGCAAGCTACTTAGTGCCAAAAACTAATAAGGGCGGGCTACTATTGGCCCCGAATGGTACATCAACATTACGCACAATTGGTACATCAACCAGCAGAACCATTGCACTCAATTTTGTCTCCATGACCGTTCATGAAGTAGGGAATGGATATCGTCGGACCATTGCCACCAGCCCCTGGTACGGTAAGATTTCTTTTGATTTTAACTGACTATTTTCTAAGTGGGTTGAAGCAGGTCCTTATCAGAAGACCGGCGAGCGCGAAGTGGTGGATTTCTTGTGGGAGAACATAATTTGCAGATCTGGGATACCAAAAGAGATAGCCTACGACAACAGGCCACAATTTATAGGAGCAAAGGTCACAAAGTTCCAAGAACACTTGAAGATCAAAAGGATCACATCTTCGCCCTATCATCCAAGCACAAAAGGTCAAGCAGAATCAACGAACAAAGTAATTATACAAAATCTCAAAAAGAGATTGGAAACAACTAAGGAAAATGGCCTGAGGAACTGCCTGGAGTACTATGGGCGCACCGAACAACGACCAAATCAAGCACATGAGAGACTCCTTTCTCCCTTGTGTACGTATTGGTAGAAGTAGGGGAGACTACCCTGAGATACTTCTAGGCAAATGAAGAAGCAAATAATGAAGCAATGTTGGTCAATTTGGAGTTGCTCGGTGAGCGCAAGGACTTGGCGCATATAAGGATGGCAGCTCAAAAGCAGAGAATAGAAAGATATTATAATCGAAGAGACAACCTCGTTATTTCTAAGTGGGAGACTTGGTTTTAAGAAAAGTAACTCAAAGCACCCGGGAACTCAATGCAAGGAAGCTAGGTCCAACATGGGAAGGCCCGTACCGGGTTTCAACTATCGCCGGGAAAGGGTCACACGAGTTGGAGAATCAGGATGGTGAAAAGTTGCCAATCAACTGGAACGTGGCACATCTCAAGAGATACTATTGCTGATGAACATCACCTATACTGAAAGTATGTGCTGCACTATTTTTCCCTTCGTTCAGTTTTTGTCCCAATTGGGTTTTTCTAGCAAGGTTTTGTTGATACCCAATTTTTCCTATAATATTTTCGAAACTATGCTTTGGCATCAATTAACATTTTTTATACAATTTCTGCATTTTGAAATATTTTAACTAATTTCTCCCAGCATTTTATTTATAAAAAGATCACTAATTGTATCACAAATAGTTTTATAATAATTTTTGTGGTTTAATTTTATCATTTGCATTTGTACTAAGTTTCAATTGTTGCACAAATAGCCACTTTTGTATTTTTAGGATGCAATTGCAATTACTTTGCAATTATAGCCTATGCATGCATTATTACATTATTTCACCAAAAAAATAGCCTTTTACATTTTTTAAGTATTAATTAATTATTTTAAAATATTTCCAGGCATGAAAATCATTTTTTTTACGGCCTATTAGTTATTTTTGAAAATTGTTTATCAATTAAATCGGGTATTTAACAAATAGCACCTTTAACCATAATTAAATTCGGACCCATGGCCCAATCAAATACACCCCTAGCCCAATTAAAACCCCAACCCAACTAACCTAACCCAAAACCCTGACCCAATTTTATAACCCGCCCCAGCCAGAACCAATCTTGGCCGTTGATCTCAAGAGATCAACGGTCCAAAGCAAACCTTCCTTTTTTATCTAACCTAACCCCCGAAACCCTAAGCCATTTTTCACCAAACAGCCGTCCTGAAACCCCCTTTCCTCTCCAATTCTCTCTGAGACCTAAACCTAACCCTAGCCGCCGCCACCCAAAACCAGCCCTAATCCATGTGATTCCTACTCGATCTATGGCTTCCCATGGCTGTACGAGGCCTCTACTTGTCTCCTATCTCCCTGGTTGTTCGATTGTGTGGTTTTTGTGGAAGGACCTCGAAGAGATCTGGTCCAGATCTCGTTTAAGGCTCTTCAAGAGTTTGTCCATGGTCTGCGAGTGATTTCCATCGAAGTTTCACGGTTCAAATCCTTGATTCAAAGGCCAGATCCTCTTACCCTTTCTCTTTTCTTCAAGAAACCCATTGTTTGGACTCGAATCCGTTCAGATCTCCGTAGATCGGGAACGATCCTGAGTTCATCGTTGATTTCCTAAAAGTTCCTTTACTTCTTTACTAGTTAATCGATGTCTGAACATTTTTTGTTATATTAGGGTTTGTTTTCTTATTGTTTGTTGGTCGAACCTCTAGGTATCTGAAACATTTAAACTTTCATGGCTACTCTTCTGGGTTCTTTTACTCCTTTACTACTAATCGATTTTTAAACACTATAATACTTCAGGTTTTGACTTCTATGACTTCTGTTTGTTCGAATCTCTGTATGTTGACATGCCTTCAAGTTTTCTTCTTTAAGTGTTTTCAAACTAGGGTTTCATCCCTTTAAGTTTTCTGCAAAAATTCTAAAGTGTTTGACTGTGGTTCTCTTTACTTGTTCAATCCCTAGGGTTTCTGCTTATTTCACTGATTATTTCAATATTTTGCCCGTTATTCATTAGTTCTATCAATTAAAAGGGATTGACTGATTTTATTTGCCTAATTAGGGTTCAAATTATATTTTTTGTCGAGATTGGTACTTCTCTGTGATTTCTTTCCTTATTTGTGACTCATGACGGGTACTACTTGCCTTAATTGGTTTATTAGCCTGATTTATGGGATTTAATTGCTTTAACCGACTCCTAGAGGGTCTTTGATTGATTTATTTACCTTATTGAACCTGTAACTTGGTTGTTAATTGATTCTCCCTAATTTAAGGGGTGCTTTCCTGATTCTGTTGAATTATTTGATTGGGTTTAGCCCCAATTAACTATTTAATTTTACTTGCATACCTTATTTGGAACTCTTAATTATTCTTTGCCTTATTTGTTTTACTCTGCTAAGTACTATATAATCTCCTCATTCTGACTTCTGAAGGGACACAAACATTAGTTCATCAACACTCTCACACTCTCAAAGTTCTCTATTCTCTTCTGTTACTTGTAATCCTTACTAACCCAGCCGGCTGTAAGCCAAGACTGGCTATTTGTACCATCTCTACTCTATTCTCCGTATCCTCTCTTTAACTGGTATGTCCTGAGTCAACTCAAATTTCAAAACTATGTGTTTCTTTGCTGTTTCAATTCGTTAGTTGTGACTTCCAATCCTGTTTATTATTTTACTATTATGCGCTCAATGTGTAATCAGCATGCCTAGATCACTGCCTAACTACTGTCTCACTTAGCATATTGGAGTTTGTTTTGACTAGTATATTTATCCATAAGAATATGTTTACTGTTTAGTATGCCCAATCCTGCCTTGTGATAATTGCATGCATACTGTTTTCTCATTAGCATGTCCAAGCTATATTGCTTGTTTACTGATTCACCCAGCATGTCTTAATTCTGCTTGTTCTATCTGTGATTTGTATTTCCAAACTATGAATGTTTTCATGAAGTGCTTGCCTAGTTTGTTCATCTAAATCTTGCTTACTCTACTTCACTAATAAGATCTTGCTAAGTCATCTAGTCTTAAAAAGTACTCTGATTGTGTGTTCAAGATCTATGTGTTCTCAACATGTCTTTGTTGTAACCTTTGTAATTAACTTATAATTTTTTGAGAAGCTTGTGCATCTATTTGCTTATACATTAGGGTATATTCTATATGTCCCCAAATCGCTTTCTCCCTATATGTAGAGTCCGTTTGCCCAAAAGTGTTTTTGAAGCTGTCTGTTTTATGACTTGCACTCTGATTTCAAAAATGTTCTTCATGTTTTTCTCAAACTGTTTTACCACTCAAACTAGTACTGGTTTCAGAGAATCTCTTCACTCCTAAGACTCTTTTTTATACTGTTTACCAAAAACTCTTTCAAATCATGTCAAGCACTCTCACTTATTCTTGGGTTATTAAGTTCTGCCCCTCTAGTATGTGTACTGCTTAGAGGTCCACGAGACCTCTCCGAACTCTGGCATATCAGGGGTGGCACTTCCACACTGCACACAATCAGTCTTTATATGAGAAAGCTTGGGTGTGAGCACTGCCCGGGATCCTTGAGATCCTTAGGGAACTCTGACACACCTCGACATGAATTGGGCTATGAAATCTTGGGCATTTGCGACTAGTGAAGGCCTGGTACACCAGGATTTGCTTTGGGCCTACTTCAGGCTCCCTATAGCTTAATTTCTATTCTATTTATGTAATTTTTATTCAGTCATTGATTTGTAATAATTATTTGTAAACAGATATTGGGGCGACTAGTGAAAAGGGAGGGTAGTTGTATACTGTGGGTAAAGATGGGTAGATAACATGCCTATAGGGTTCATTTTGTTCAAATGTGTTTGTTAGATAACATGCCTATAGGGTTCATTTCGTTCAAATGTGTTTGTTAGATAACATGCCTATAGGGTTCATTTTGTTCAAGTGTGTTTGTTAGATAACATGCCTATAGGGGTTTCGCTTTGGTCAAATAAATTCTGCTTGCTTCACCTTATATATAATTAGACATCATGACTATAGGATTAAAAATCGGCTTTAAGCATATAAATCATGCCTATAGGATTTAAAATCAGCCTTAATCGTAGAAATCATGCTTGTAGGATCTAAACCAGTTTAATTAGAAATCATGCCTATAGGTTCTGAATCAGTTAATCAATTATCTTACTCGTTTCTTTAATAGTCCTCAACGCTGTGTTAATTAATTAATAGAAAGCATGCCAATAGGATAAAGGACTTCAAAAAATTGTCTTTTTCAGAAATATGACCGCATATACGCACTTAGGCAAGCCTTAGGGCGTTAAATAATCGTGAAACCAGCGCTGTCTATATGTGAAATTATCCAGGTTTAACAAGTTGTAAAACCAGTAGGCAAACTGGCTAGGATCCTGCTACTTCCCTAAAAAACAAACGCTGGATGTTCTGTTTTTTTGTGATATCATGTTCTTAGGATTTCTGAACGTCTTTTGAAAAAGTTGTGTTTTAGACGTGCTGTTTGACTGCCTATATACATGCGGAGGTAAACTGTGAGCCGTCTAAGTGTATGTCCTTATTTGTTTGTCTTATATGTTATTTGCTCGTCGTTTAGATTTTTGCCTTTTTTATAAACCTTAGGCTGTCTAGAACTGTCCAAATTTAGGGGGTCCCAAATTCCTCTAGGACCATAAGAAAGAGATGGGTAGCAGCATGCTTAGAGGTCGTTAATTAAACTCGCTCATATAACCCTAAGGGGTGGGTAATGGGTAGTAAAAGGATATGATGACTGCGCGCTAATGTCACGTGTAGCCCCTCATTGAGGAGTGATTACCGGGCATTGCATGGGTATGATCCTGTAGGCTAATTAACCTAGGACTTCCCTTTCCCAATTCCATATGTGTTTAAATTTTATAAACTTTCTTCTCTTTACATATACATGTGCAAATTGTTCAAATCTCTCTCTTTCTCCCATTACCTGAATCGTACATGTATTTAGAATGTGAAAACATACCTTTATTTGCAAATATGCGTTGAAACTGTTTACTTGTTCAAAATGACTGATTCATATAAGTTAGGCCGAGACCCACCGTTGTGGACCGCGAGGGGTGCCTAACACCTTCCCCTCAAGGTTATTTCGAGCCCTTATCCTAATCTCTGGTAATGCAACTAGTTACATGAGTTAATTACTTTAGGTGCCCTAACGCACCATAACCCGTTAAGTGGCGACTCTTCAAAACACCCAATTCCCAAAAGGAAACGAGTCGATTCCCCATGAATGTCGAAACCCGGACTTTCTCCGCGAGGAGGAAAAAAGGGGGCGCGATAGGTTTTCAATTAGGCAGCAACAGGAAGCATACTACGAAGATTTCAACATCAGCAATAAGAACTTCTAATAATAAGGCACATAAGTGAAGAACCACTTGGACGGTTAGATAATCTTTTGCTCTGGGAATTTATGTTTGCTATCGAACAAAGATTATCCGACCATTTACAAGTGCAAGCCACTAGGGATCGTTAGATAATCTTTGGCTCGATAGCATAAATTCCTAAGCGGGAGTGAAGTTTGGTACCAAACTGTAGATTATCTAGCAATTCATTAGTGGAATCCTCGAAGGTGTACAACTTCCAGTGTTGGAACATTCATTCTTCGCATTCGAACACTAGGGGGTGATATTAGGATACGGCAACAACAACTGCCGCTTCGACCGAAATACGAAACCCGGAAATATAGTTATATCATCGGGATCGGGGATTGCGCAGCCAGCCCCGTAGAAACAAGTTGTACAAATTAGCCACAAGAAATGGCAATGTCTTTTTAGCACAACGAATGCTTAATCCTTTTATTTCTATCTTGTTTCTTGTTTGAACGGTGAATTGGTTTTGTCATTTGAAAGTTAAACAAGTACTTCAAATACAAGTGGCGTAATGAACAGGAGACGTCCTCTTTAAGAGCACCGTAAACATAAGAGGGCCCTCTCTTATGAAAACCCTCATGTTAAAGGGTTGATTTTGGAAGAACTTATGCCCAGTCCAAATGCTTTTGGCGCAAAATTCACCCGAAGCCTTGCACAAAAAGACGCAAAAAGCAAACTTGCGCAAATACTTAAACGAAAAAAGACACAAGAAGAAAACTTGCGCAAATACTTAAACAAAAAAAAGACGCCAAGATTAAACTTGCATAATGTTTAAACGAAAGCGCGCAGAAATGAAAATTCACGCAACGATTAAGCAAAAAGTGTTTTTATTTACAACGAATATGCCAAACAGCACAAGGACAAAAGTTGGAAAGAAATCAAAAGCTAAGTTGCTGCATCTCCGGAACCCGGAGGAAGAGAAGCATCCGCGCCCCCATGATAAGGAGATATATCCGCCGCCGGTTCGATATCTTGGCCTTCGTCATTTTGGCCCTCAGCATCGTCACCTTCCAGTTCCTCTTCAGTTCCCGATAACTCATAATTGGAACCAGAAGAATCAGTAGCATCGGGCCAGTCGGAAGACCTCTTTTTGTAGCTAACTCCAGCTCAAGGGCCTTAGCGATCTTAGTGTCAAAGTCTAGACACCCGCTTTGGCCTCCTCCAAGGTGTTTTTCCTCATTCTATACATAAAATGCGTTTTCTCAACAATGAGGGAAGCCGCTCGACGCCGAAGTTCTTCTTTAAGTTGGACAACCTCGGCATAAAGATTTTCTCGCATGGATCTAACGGCGCGGAGGATGACATCGAGGTCATGGACCGTAGAGCTGAAAAGTCTATTATGCTCAATGATCTTCTTATACTTTTCCTCCAAATGGGCATACTTCACCCCGGCAGCAGCAAGCTCTTCGGTTTTGGAGTTCAAGGCCGCTTCCAAATTATTTAATCTTTCAGCGGAGGCAGCCTCACGATCAGATGCAGCAAGAACAACATTATGGACTTCAGCCCGTTTGGCCCTAGACTCTTCAAATTGAACCCTCAACGGGGCGATCTCTTGGCTAAGGGTCTCTACTTCTTGCTCAATTTGCTGCAACCGAGCCTCTAATGTAACAGTCTTAGCAGCTTTAGTTTCCAGTTCTGAGACGTGAGTAGCAGTCTGGTCCCGCTCGGCCAAAAGTTGATCCCGCTCAGACGTAAGTTCCTCTTTATCTCGAATCAACATTTGGAGGCCCTCGGAAGCAAGAAAATTGGCATGTGGAATAAAAAACGCAAACTCACAATATTACTATATCAAATATAGAAGTAATAACGAAGGAAATAAAGAATATACCGTTGCGGCGTTATGCATAAAGTTGTTTAACAAGCATTCTCCCGAGAGAGCTTTTATATTTTCCCGAAGACAAAGGCTTCAGATTGTTAGCAAGCTCCACCAGCTGGGACAGTACATTGCATCCGGTAGAGACCGAAAGAGTAACACTCCTCCTCCTTTGCGGATCTTCTTAGGGGGCGGCATAATTTTGCCCCAAATTCCCATGAACTGGGGAGGGGAACATCATCTTCTCGGACAGATGCGACCTGTGGAGATGAAGTAGTGGTTGCTGGTTGAAGAGTAGGTGAAGAAGGAGCTGAAGCTGATGGTGTTGAAAGGTGAGAAGCAGCCGCGGCAAACGCAGTGCTAGTTGTTGGTTGCTCGTCAACCAAAGACGGTGGGGGCCTGATACATAGCCTCACGGTACCGGACGCAGCGATTGGGATCGGGCAACGGGAGTTGGCATTTTCTACCATCTCAAACTCCCCAGAGCGCTGAGGAAATTTCTCTTCAAAGTCTTTAGTTGTGACAAGACTTCTGGGGGTGATGGTTGATCGGCTCCAACCCTGCAGCACTATATAATAGCGAGGAGTGGTCGATGCAGCTTTTACCCGAAAGGTCGGGATCGATATCCACAGGGAGTTAATATTGGTTGGGAGTTGGGATTCTATCTAATCTAGCTATGCGTGTTGCTTTTAATTGCACTTCTAACCATGCTTGGATTTGTTTCTATTCTACGTTTAATGCTATTGATTGCTGAAAATAATCTAAGTATAATGTTTTTGTAAGAGTTTTCTCAATTGATAAAAAAGCACTAAGGAAGTGACTTACACCTAGGCGAGTATCTAATGGGATCTAGAAGTTAGGACAAGTTTGTTATGATTGGGGTCATAATATAACCATCACACATAAGTGCTCACCCTATACCTCTCGGTAGTTTGAGTGACTTTTCCCGATTTGACTTTCTCAAGTCCAAATGGGTATTCATGCATAACAAATGATATTGGCTCAAGTCGGGTATTACTATCTCTAGATTAAACCTTTAATTGGGGCTATCAATCTTTTGAATGCTCCCCAATTCCTTGTTAGCCTAATTTTCCTAGACTTAATCTCTCTTTCTCAAGAAGAGTCTAAGTCATCAAGGCACGAATCAGTATTTGCAACCACCAATTCTACAATTAAAGAATGAATTAAGCTAAATATCACTAACCTAGAAATAAATAAGCCCTAAAATTGAAGACCCACTAAATACCCACACTAGGGTTGGGACACAACCCTAGTTAATGGGTTTAGCTACTGATAATTGATCGCTGCCAACTCCACACTACTATAAAGTAGGAAGAGAGAGTCGCAATAGCTTTTACCCGATATGAGGGTCGGGATCGAATTCCTCAGAGAGCTAGAAATTGGAGCTGGGTATCTATATAGACTAGAGTCGTGTAATTGTTCTAAATGTCATTTCCAACATTTTTGGGTTTTTCAATTATAAACTACTATTATCAAACTACTAATTGAAACTAGATTATGCTACGAAATAATTGCTAAGGTTGTATCTAATGGGAAGAAGGGCACTAGGGTCATGACTTCACCTAGGTGGCTAATTGACGGGTATATGTTACTAAGGTTCGACATAATTGGGGCTTATGCTATAACCGTTGCACAATTTTACCCATTCTCACACCTCTCGGTAGAGAGAGTGATTTTGCCCACTTGACTCTCTCGAGACCAAATGGGTAGGCAAATTAGATCAAGCAACTAGGGTTCAAGTAGGGTGATTACTCTCTCGAGGTTTAACCCGTAAATTGGGACTATCATTTCTTATGAGTCCATCCCAATTCCTTGTTGGGTCAATTTTGGAGACTTAGACTCTCTTTCTCAAGAAGAGTCAAATCCACAAAGCACAAATCAGTGTTTGCAACCACCAATTTATAGATTAAAACATAAAATCAACCCAAATAGCAAACACCCATAGTCAATCTATCCCTAGATGGCAACACCCATCAAATACCCACACTAGGGTTGAGCCACAACCCTAGCTAATGGGTTTAGCTACTCATGCTTGAAGGAGAAAATGAAGAAATAGATGAAGAACAAGACATATTAATTAAATACTAAATTAAAGTACAAGAATCTATCATTAATTTGAAGCTAAGATGCCAAAAATGGCTACAAAATGAGTCTCACGAGCGCAGCTCAAAATCTGGAAATAACTGATGACCTAAAAATGGTAAAATGTTCTATTTATACTAGGCTGGAAAAGCTAGACAAAAATACCCCTACGGGGTCAGCGCAGGCCGCATGAAATGGACCGCGGCCGCACTGGGCTCTTTGACTTCAATTTTGAGCTCTCTGAACTTGGCCTCCGCGGGCCGCGTAAAATGGACCGCGGTCGCAGAGGAAGCTGGCGCGGTCTGCACAATCATGACCGCGGACCACATGGCTTGGATTGGGCATAATTCCATCTCTCTGAATCTCTTGTCCGCGGACCGCACAAAAAGGTAGTGCGGCCGTGGAGCCTTCACCGCGGACCGCGCTATGTGTACCGCGATCGCATCGCCTGAAGCCTGGTTTTGCCAACTCTTTGAACCATCTAGTGCGGCCGCATTCGACTTTGTGCGGTCTGCACTGGGCTTGTTTGCCCTCAGTTTACTAGGTCTTTGATACTTGAGCAGGTTTCACTCCTTTTGAGCCGATCCTTGACATTTTGTCACTTTGTCGATCAAACCTGCAATCAAGCACAACTTATGAGCCTTGGGACTATTTTGTAACAATTTATATTCAAAGCATAGGCAAGTAGGAGCATAAAACACGTTAAAATCCCTACTTATCAACTCCCCCAAACTTAAGCCTTTGCTTGTCCTCAAGAAAACAAAATAAGACCCATCCCTTAAGGTAAAATCCAAGAATTTCCAGCTATCCTAGAGTAACCTCAATAAGCATCAATTGGGACTAACAATTGCCCTCAATACGAATGAATCATCAATAACATTTAACCTTTGAAAAACCATGGATCAAGTGTGACACAAGAGCATCAAGAGTTGACTCAACACATCAAAGAACTCTTTCAATTACTTTGGTCATTGTGGAACCCAAACTCACACATCCTCAACTCTCCCTAAGCAAACCTCACCTTTAGAATAGTGGCACACAAAACGAGGTTAATGGGAATTCACTCATCTCTCTCAAGGAAAGGTCACAAGTCCGGCTCTAGGTACCATATGCTTGCCCCTTATGTAAGTATCCACTAATGTAAGCTTCATTCAACTCAAGATCATATAGGGCTTTTTGTGGAGTCATTGTGAAGGCTTTTGGTTCAGGGTAGGAAATGTTTTGGTCTAAGTGGGTTCCATCTTCCCTTAAGCACTTCTTTTGATTCATTTGGCACAGTTCACTTGACTCTTTGAGTCATTTCACCTCTTTTCAAGGGGTTAGAGAGACACATTGTCACTCTTTCTTATGCATTTCAAACCTTTTTCTCCTTTTTTTCAACTTTCCACACCTTTCTTTCTTTTTCACTGCTTTTCTTGAATCCCTTTTTATTCTTTTTGACATTGAACTTTCTTTTTGTCTTTTTGCTTTTCTTTCTTTTTCATTGCCTTTCCTTTTCTTCACGTTTGTGCCTTTTTACCACTTTGTTGCACTCCTCGTCTCTCCCCCCAAACTTATACTTTTGCCATGTGCTCAAGGAAAGATCGGGTGCCAAAAGAGGGTATCTTTTAGAATGGGTATAGGCTTGTAACATGGTTCTTGAAAGAAAAAGGTCTAAGGCTCAAAAGGGTTAACTAGGGGTCATATCCTTGGTAGGCTATGGAATTTGTTCAACTATCATTTGGATTAAGGAGAGCCTATAATCACTTCCTAAGTTAAATTTCACTTAAGATTTCGCCTCAACAAACATTCAGGGCAAGTTCTAGACCAATGGCTCGGGACTTGGACTCGCAATTCGATTTCTCACCACACAAGCTAGGGGACTGCTAAAGATATAGAGTCGGGGGCCCACAATGACCTTAGATACGATTTGAGCACACAATGGTCCCGAAAAACCACTTGATAATTATCGGCCAACGCAAGAGTCTCAAGGCCACAACTTTCACCATCCTAAACACAACATTTTTTCTTTGACCATGGGATCAAAGGCAAATGTGCTAGGCCCAAGTGAAGCGTTGCTTGAGGTACCCTTAACCATAAGCTACCAAAAATAAAATAAAAAACAAAAACGGACTCAAACCCTTAAAAAGGTTGTCACGCCATCTATCATTGGGAAGAGCCTCCCAGTTCACACAATACTCCACCTTTGGAAAGAACCGTGGCATTAAGAAAACCAAAGGCTTATTAAAAGCGTCAAAATAAAACAAAAAGCTACGAGCCTATATAAGAAGCTAAAAACGAAATTTTTGTACGAAAAATAGAAAATAGAATGAATATGTACAAACGGGGAATGAATATACAACGGGGGAAGAATATATACAATAATGTAACTTTATATACAGACCCAAAGGAAGATAAAAAGTACGATGAAAGTAACTAAATGTAAAGTTATATACAGACCAACTGAAAAATCAAAAAATCAAAAAATTGTATCAATATTTACAGCCATCCAAAAATGAAGGGCGCACCCCCTCGAATAAAAGTTGGCATTGTCCCCAATGCAACTAACAAAATAAGCACCGAAATGTAATAAGTAAAGGATATGAAGACTCCCTAAGCCTCGTCCGTCTGCATAGGATCATGAGTGGTCCCCGGGTCCTCTGTATGCGCAGGAACCTCAAACTGGTTCCCGATCTACTGCTGCTCAGCTGCTGGGACTAGGGCCTGGACCTGGACGGGCTGAATATCAGGAACATCCTGTGGCTAACTGGAGGAAACCTCCAGTGGGTCCGCCAACTGGATGATCGCCTCATCTGCACTGGGGACCTTCCTTTTCTTCCTAGGAAGCCTCTGTGTCTGCTCCTGCTATGGCTCTGCTGTTGGTGCTGCTGCTGGAGCTGGATCCTCAAATAGCAAGTCTAAGGGCAGCTGGTCTGCCTTCAACTTGTCCACCTCTGCTCTAAGCTCCTTCACAGACTCCTTGGAAGCCCGTGTTTTGCGCAGTTTCCTGTGCTCCCTGGCAAGCTCCTTCAGAGCCTTGCCGTGTGAATCCACCACCTTAGACAAGGCATCCTAAGTACTGATGATCTTTTCTTGGTTCTCCAGGATCTTCTTCAATGTGTCCTCAATGGACTGTGGAATCTGTACTGGCTGTGGTGCTGACTGAGCCGCAATGGTAGAAGACAGTGTAGACAACTTGGATGATGCAACTGACATCCAGTTGTTCAAGCTATGAAGTGCCTGGCTCAGCTGGTGGGCAGTGATAGGATGGGCCTGGGAAGATGGAATCCCCGGGCCAGCTGAAGTAGAAGGACCAGCAGTAGTGGAAGGTCCCGGAGGCAACTCAACAGTAGTGGAGGCAGGCTCAATGGAGGGCTCTACCGCAACCGGCTCTTCAGACTGGCCAGTTGGAGCAGAGGCGGACGGCTTGTAATTCTCGTCCTTGGGGTTGTCTGGCCCCTTCAAACTGTACCACCAAAACGGAGCCACAGGGTTGACCTTGATATCAAAATCTCTCTTCTCCACCTTTAGGTCCCGGAAATACATAGTGAGGGTGTTGGGAAAAGGATAGTTTCGGTCATGCTCAATCCCCACTGCAGAAATGACACGGGACATCACATTGCCCATGTTGATAGGATAGCCCGCCATAATATATGCAACAAGAACAGCCCGGGCAAGTGGAATAGTCTGATCATGGGTAGTGGGGTCAAGTCGACTGCACACAAACGTCAACCACCCCCTATCCTCAAAGTTAAAGGTCTTACGAGAAATTTTGGTCCCTGCTTGCAACCACTCTGGAACAGTACCCGGAATTGCCAGGTATGAAGCTAACCACGGACGAACCTCTTCGCCCATTGCCAACTTTTCATTGTAAAGGGTCTCATCTTCGTCATCGAACCCCAAGTATTCATTAAGTGCCTTCCCAATAAATACCACCTTTTTGTTCCGCACTTTGGTCACTTTAGTGCCCTTCAAGATGTGGGCCACATTGCTATAGAACTCCTTGACCATGTGCTCATTTGCCTTTACACATTCACTCCGAAAATGCGCCCAACCCACTCGAGTGTGAAACTGTCTATGCACATTTGGGTGTAGGGGAAGAAGGTCTCGCTCAATAAAACTCCTCTCAAGGATCAGCTTTCGTATTGGCCACCATTCCCTAAACTTATGGAACGCTACCTGGCTGACGAACCTATCCTCCCAAGCTGTGGGATTTCTAGTTCGGTCAACACCCCAACCTGAGGTTCACCACCTCCCTGTGCCTCCTTCTCGCCTCCTTCTGCACTCTCCCCAGACAAAGAAGTTGTGGGGGAGGTGGATTATTCCCCACTACCGGATGCCGAGCCCTCAGATGACTCATTCATAACATTGATTGGCTGTCGGACAGTGGGTGATGGCGGAGGAGTATCATCAGTCAAACGAAAGTCGGTGACGATGTGAGTTGGGACTGAGTATGAGGAGATGTCTTGAGAGGGCACATACTCACTCCCCGAGGAATGGGAAGCAGTTCTATCTGCGTCTTTTATCAGCTTGCGGGTATGTTTTATGTTTTTCCGAGCCTGGGGAGTGAGTTTGACTACTCTCTTTCCTTTGCCCCCTCGGGAGGAATCACCTCTCCCGGGTTATTTTGTTCCTTTGCCACCTTGTTGTTTAACCATTATCTGCAATTACACATATCTAGCTTTGTTAGTATCAGCATAGGCAGTGAATCACTTGTGGAAAATGAATTGCAAAACAGAAGCCAACAGTTGCAGAAAAAGGTTGCAGAAACAGTGCACCGCGGCCCGCACAAAAAGGAGTGCGACCGCACTAGTATAAGGTCACCCAAACATACTCTCTGAATCTCACCACCGCGGCCCTCACAAAAAGGTACCGCGGCCGCGGTGGGCCAGTGCGGACCGCACAAAATGGAGTGCGGCCGCACTGGACTATGGACACCTCTCTAAATCTTATCACCGCGGTCCGCGAAGAGTGGTAATGCGGCCGGGGGAAGCCACCGCGGCCGCACAATCACGACCGCGGTCCGCGGTGGATGTCCAATCCTGGCACTGAGTTAGGGTTTCCAATTTTTTCAAATTTGTTCAAGTGTTTACCTATAGTTTGTCCCTACTCAATGACCCAGTTCAACAAGTTCACTAAACACAAAAAAACCAACATTTACACTAACCTAAGCTAACAATTAAAGACAAATGGGAAGAAAAAGAAGCTATGGGCTACTGGACATGAAAATAAAATGAAATTATAAAATTAAAGAAAGAAAAATGGATGAAATGTTACTAGATATTGATAAGGAGTGAAGACACACAGAGCAAATAAGCTATTACGCGGAAAGGAGAAGATGAACAGTGATTTTTAGTCTCTGAGAGTTTAGGGTTCGAAAAGGGTAAAAGGAGACCCTTGAGGTCTATTTATAGAAAAAGGTGTGGGACCCAGTCTTACCTACCAGCGCGACCGCACAGAACGGACCGCGGACCGCGCTGGGTTTGTTTAGAAGAAGCTTGAGAAGGCAACCTCCGCGGTCCGCACAAAGAAGACCGCGACTGCGGAGGTCCACCGCGGACCACACTAAATGGAATGCGACCGCGGTGGCAAACTTCAGAGAGCACCTCACTTGATTTTCACCAGTGCGGACCGCACAAAGTGCAATGCGGCCGCACTGGCAACTTCAGAGACTGTTCAATTATTCCAAAATGTTTGGCACTGCATCAACACAATCCCTACAATATCTCACAACCAATTAGTCCAAAAATCAAACCTAAACTACAAAGAAAATCAAAGAAAACAAGAAGAAAAAGACATGGGTTGCCTCCCAAGAAGCGCCTGATTTAACGTCGCGGCACGACGCATGTTACAATCACATCACTTCAAATCAAGAAGCGCCACCACGTAGCTCTCATCAAGCTCTCCAAAAAGCAATAATAGGCACGCCCAGCAAGTTGGGTTAGCATCCGATCAATGAATGGCAAGGGATAAAGATCCTTGCGGGACACTCTGTTCAATTGCCCATAGTTTATGCAACCTTGCCAACCTGTGACTATTCTTGTCGGAATCAACACATTATGAGGATATGTCACCATTGTATGCACTGCATCATTTAATCTTCGTTGATCTCCAAGAAAGGCGTTGCATCATCCTCCAAGATAATTTCGGGCTTAAAGATTGTGGGGCTGAGGTGTGGAAGAAGTGGTTTTAACACCAACACCGGTGGCTCCTTAATTGTTGGCTTTGTTGGTGGAGTTTCCCAGGTTGCAAAAGTTTCCAGGTTTTCAAGATCCAAAGACAATTTACTGGGCTCACAAGATTCCATAACATGTAGAGCATTGACACACTCCACTCGGCTTGCAGCATCATTGACATCAAGATTAAATAGCACGGCCTCAAGGGGGTTAATCATGGAACTTGTATCATCCACAATCACAGCTGTTACAAGGTCTACAAATGAGCACACTTCGGTGCGATTGGGTTGCTTCATAGACTTGCAAACATTAAAGACAACCTTTTCATCACCCACTCTAAAAGTTAGTTCACCCGCTTCAACATCAACCAATGCCTTCCCCGTTGCAAGGAAAGGTCTCCCTAGAATAATAGGGACCTCATAGTCCACCTCACAGTCCAAAATCACAAAGTCCGCAGGCAAGATAAATTTGTCCACCCGGACAAGCACATCATCTACTATACCTAGAGGACGCTTCATTGATCTATCTGTCATTTGTAATCTCATGGAAGTTGGTCTTAGTGGCCCAATACCGAGGGTCTTGAAAACTGAGAAGGGCATTAAATTGATGCTTGCCCCAAGATCACATAAAGCTTTGGCAAAGTCTGCACTACCAATGGTGCAAGGGATAGTGAAAGCACCAGGATCCTCTAATTTCGGGGCCATTGAATGTACTATGGCACTAACTCGGTGGGTCATCTTGATAGTTTCACAGTCCATTGATCTTTTCTTTGTAACCAAATCCTTCATGAATTTACCATAANGGTACTACCCATTTTTGGCATACGGTAATTGCACTTGGTCAGGCAGGGCTAATGATGAAGCTAGAGCAGCTAAAGCATCAGCCTTCTTATTTTCTTTCCTTGGCACATGCTGAATGGTCACATCACCGAGCCACCCCATCAACTTTTTAGCGTAATCATGATATGGGCGTAGTTCAGGCTTCTTAACCTCGTAACTACCCAAAAGCTGATTGACCACTAACTGGGAGTCACCAAAGACTTGCAATTGCAATTGCTTCATATCAATGGCCATTTCGAGCCCAAGTATTAATGCTTGATACTCAGCAACATTGTTGGAACAGAGTTGTGTCAAGGTGAAGGAGTAGGGCAAGACTTCACCTTGGGGAGTGACAAATACTATGCGAGCCCCAGCTCCCCCACGATGCGCAGCACCATCAAAGTACATCTTCCATGGAGGTTGAACTTCAACGACCATTGCGTCCTCATCAGGTAGTTCATCAGTTAGCTCCCAGTCATCAGGTATCGGATGATCTGCCAAGAAGTCTGCCAATGCTTGTCCTTTTACAACCTTTTGAGGGATGTACAAAATCTCGAATTGTTGAAATTGGAGGTACCATCTCGCTAGTCGATCACTAAGAACAGGTTTTGACATCACGAACTTGATGGGATTTGTTTTAGAAACAAGACGGACAACATGAGCTTGAAAGTAGTGCTTTAACTTTTGAATTGAGAAGACTAGCGTTAAACACAACTTTTCAATTGGCGAATAATTCAACTCGTTAGGTGTCATCATCCTGCTCAAGTAGTAAAGAGAGTTTTCTTTCCCCTCACTATTTTCTTGGGCCAACAGTGCTCCAACAGACCTTTCCTGCGCCGCAATGTATAGTATCAATGGCTCTCCTGGTATAGGAGCTGCTAAAACTGGAGGCTTCATCAAGTAGGTTTTGATACTTTCGAAGGCATTGCTACAAGCTTGATCCCACTTGAAAGGAACGCCTTTCTTCATGAGGTGACTAAATGGTTGGCACCTCCCACCCGGGTTTGATATGAATCTTCTAAGGTATGCTAGCTTTCCTTGCAGACTTTTCAATTCATGGATATCTCGAGGCTCATGCATTTTCAAAATGGCATCCACTTTGGCTTGATCAATTTCGATCCCTCGATGTCGGACAATGAAACCAAGGAACTTTCCAGAAGTAACTCCAAATGCACATTTCAACGGATTCATCCTAAGTTGGTACCTCCGGAGCAATTCAAATACCATCCTCAAGTCTTTCATGTGGTCGCCCTTCTCTCTTGATTTCACCACCAAGTCGTCAACATAGCATTCGACATTCTTGTGGAGAAGATTGTCGAAAATATTCTGCATAGCCCTTTGGTAAGTAGCACCAGCATTCTTCAAGCCAAACGGCATTACCTTGTAGCAATAAATACCCTTGGGGGTGCGAAACGCAGTAAGCTCTTCATCTTTTGGTGCCATGCGAATTTGGTTATAGCCCGACGAACCGTCCATGAAAGACATTGCCTCGTAACCAGTAGTAGCATTGATCATCAGCTCTGGAATAGGAAGCAGGAATTCATCTTTGGGACACGCATTATTGAGGTCCCTGAAGTCAACGCATACTCGAATCTGGCCATTCTTCTTCCTTACAGGGATAATACTTGAAACCCATGTTAGGTATTTAACTTCCCGAATAAATCCAGCTTCAATGAGTTTGTTAACTTCAGTTTCAATCAGGGGAACCAATTCCGGCGTAAAACGCCTTTGAGCTTGTTTAACAGGGCGAGCACCATTTTTGACTGCAAGGTGATGGACTGCTACTTTCGGGTCCAAGCCAGGCATCTCTTTGTAACTCCAAGCAAAGACATCCCTGAACTCTTTGAGTAACTCAATATAGGTGCTCTCTTCATCAGCTTCTAGTAAAACACTTAGGTAGGTGGGTCTTGGTTCTTCATCGGTGCCAAGGTTAATTTTTTTTAAGGCATCAACTGTCGTCTTCACTCCTTCTTCAAGTTCAGATGGAGCATCTTTCGCATCTTCATCTTCTTGAGGGTCCCCATCATTGAAGGATATGTGATAACACGACGAAACATCCTCCAATTCTGCATTATCTTCCATTGAAGATGGAATGCCATTCTCGACTTGTACAATAACATGATACGAAGAACCCACACTTTCTTCGTCTTCATCACGTTCCTTAGTATAGACCACAGTATATGGCTTTACCTTCAGTACTTCTTTACATGAAACCACAAGTTTTGTTTGTCGCCTCATTCTAGAAGGAACCACACTTTGGAAATCCTTAGAGATCTCCTGGATTTTGGGTGAAGCGGGTGTTCTTATGCTTTGAAAATTTCTCCGGAACCTGTTCCCCTTCTTTAGTGGACCCATTCTTTCAAACACGGAGGTCCTCGCAGGTGATTTTCCAAGTCGATCAAAGACAGAAGGCCTGTTAGAAGCGGCTGATTCATCTTCTACAGTGATATAATTGCTACTCACCCTTCTTATTGAGATGCGCACTGGTGATGGTTGCTTGTATCCCAAACCTTCACGTGGTTGCCTCGTTGCAGCTTCTGATGGGAGCTTCCCTAACTTTGACGACTCATTGGGATTGTATCCAGCTTTTGCAAATAGCTTGTACGCGTTAGGGTCAAAACCTTCATCTGTTCGCTTTGTAGGGAGTGCCACATTCTGCAAATGATTTTGGGCTATAAACCCTGCAAGCGGCATTGAGGGCGACTTTACTGCCTCAGTTCGTTTAACCGGAAGAGTTAACTCCTTTAGCATGTTAGCTTGGAAATTAGATGGTTCACCTTCGTCTTTCTTCCTTTTAGGGACATATTGGAGCGCCGGACTTACTTTCTTGCCATAAGACGTAATATTCCCTCTATAAGATTTATTCGCATTGAGTTGTACCTCCTTACTAACAGCTTTGGCTTCACCAGTAGTCACCTCTTCTCTTTTAGTTGAGGGCTCTTTATTCTTGCTTTTCATGCCATCATCAGCTTTCAGCTCCTTCACAACGCGGTTCTTCAAGTAGAACTTTGCATCGGCGAAGTGTGACTCTGCCTCGGTGAATGGCTCATCATCAGCAACTATCGTCTTCTTGACTTCACCCTCGTAGTATTTTAAACATTGATGGTAGGTAGACGGAACTACTTTATTCTCATGTATCCAAGGCCTCCCAAGCAAAACATTGTATGAAGTCTTCGCGTCGATCACATGCAGCCATGCACTTGATTGCATATCTTCAATAGTGATTCCCAGCCTGATCGCGCCTATGGCTCTTTGCCCCCCTTGGTTGAATCCTTGGATCATCACACGACTTTCTGAGAGTTCGTTCATAGGAATACCAAGTTCTTTCACAGTATGGATTGGCAAAATGTTCACTGAGGATCCTCCATCAACCAAAATCCGATTTACCGTTTCATCGCGCATATAGCCAACCAGGTACAATGGGTGGTTATGAGGAGTTTCACCTAGCAAAAGATCGTCATTTGTGAATGTGAACTTTTCCTCACAAGCATTAACTTCTTGAGGAGTGGACTCGATGGGCTTTTCCGAAGATGGTGCCAACGATAGGTCGTCACTCTTTTCTTCCCCTTTGTCAGCATGGCAACAAGAGGCCTCAACACGATCACAGGAAATCTTCGTGCGGAACCAAGATGGCAAGAAATCCTCCAAAGTCACTATATGTCGTGGCTTTTGAGGGTGGTGCATCTCCACTTTTTCTTTCTTCAAACGCTTAACTGCATTCTTTTTCATTGGTCTTTTTACCATCATCTTCCTTGTTGGTTGTTCCACTGATTCTTTTCGTGGGCTCCTTTTGTGGCGCCTACGACGAGTCACCAATGTCCAACCTTCATCATCATCAGGTTGGTTGACTTCAGCTTTGTCGCTCTCCAGTAATTCTTCATTTTACTTTCTTTAAAACCACATAATTCATCCGGACTGAATGAGCCAAAGGTGATAGAGACTTGGTTTGCGCTTGCTTTCTCATCTTCAAGCACGATCTTCTTTTCGCGAGCCAAGTCCATGACTTATCCTTGAAGACAAAGCACTTCTCCAGAGGGTGGCTTACAAGTTGGTGATATTTGCAGTAATTTGGGTAATTTGTTTCACCAGCTTCATTTGGTCGCTTCATCTCCGGAAGCTCAATGAGATTTAACTCGAGGAGTTCTTCGAAAATAGCTGGCACATCAGAATCCAGGAATGGGTACTCTTTCTCCTGCATATCTTTTAAAGTCAACTTTCCACTTGGCTTGTCTTGAAAAGAAGTGGATTTCATACTCTGCTTCTTGCTCACCTTCGTCGTGAACTTCATAGGTGACGTATTGACAATCATAGCTTCTTTGCTTTCAGCCTTGGGTACGAACTTGCCCCACTTCTGACTTCTTGCTTGTCATTCGCATTGCGGGGTTCATAGATGGGCAGCCTTTCATTTCCAGTGGAGGCCATGCTCAATTCCATGTCATGGGCACGAGTTGCAAGTTCTTCAAATGTGCTAGGCTTGATAGCTTGCAAGATGTAGCGCAATCCCCAATGCATGCCTTGGATGCACATCTCTATGCCTGAAGCTTCACTAAGCATGTCTTTGCAGTTGAGGCTTGCATTCCTCCAACGATTGATAAAGTCGATAATTGGTTCCCCCTTTCGTTGACGAGTATTTGTAAGCTCTATCATACTTACCGTGCGTCTTGTGCTATAAAAGCGATTGAGGAATTCTTGCTCTAGTTGATCCCAGCTGTCGATAGATCCAGCCTCGAGGTCTGTGTACCAGTCAAAAGCATTTCCTTTTAGCGAGCGGACAAACTGCTTGATGAGGTAATCTACATAAGTCCCAACATTGTTGCACGTCTCCACGAAGTGCGCAACATATTGCTTCGGGTATACCTTTACCATCAAACTGTTGAAACTTTGGAGGTTGATAGCCAGCAGGCATCTTCAACATATCGACACTTGCAGTGTACGGTTTTGCATATGTAAGGGAGGATTTGGCAGCAACTTCATATTTGTTCTTAATGGTTCCTTCGATGAACTCCTTCAGTTGATCGATTGGAATCATCCCTTCAGATGAGACAGGGATAGCCTTAGTGGATGCTGCTTGTCTTGGGGGAGAGTCACTCTCTAGAACTTCTGGGAGCTTGCCGGGTGCATGGGTAGATTCTTCTTCCATCAAGATTCCCACCCTATCTGTTAGCTTGTCAATTCTAGCCTCTTGATTTTGCATGCATTTGGTCAAGCCAGCGATTGCTTCCGTCAAGTTTGCCAACTGCTCCTCCATGGATGAAGTGTTTGTCACCATGGCTTGCATGATTGTCGTGGATGACGGAGAGTAGCATGGATTTTCACACAGATTGATCCTTGATTGGCTCACGCTATGTGGTGTAAGTGGGGAGGATCCATCACTTGAAGCATCATCATCTTCCTTCACAGCAGAGTGCTTGGAGTCGGAGAGGTCAAGCAGAGCAAGAGTTTTCTTGATCTTTTCAGCAACATCGCTTCCTCCTTCAGATGCGTTTGTGGCAGATCTTACTCCTTTGAGGATGAAGATCCGAAAACAGGGGTTGATGCGGACGGCACTTGGGGTGTTTGTTGTCCTAAAGAGCTTGCTTTGGTCCTCGTAACTGGTCTGAAGCTTCCAAAGGTGACATCGAGGATGCTTTCCACATCAGCATAGAACCTGGAGTTAGCAGCCTTGGTGGAAGTTGAAACGGAGTTGATTTTCTTTGAAGCCATTTCAATGTTCTTGAACTTTGGTGATTGAAAAGTTGAGATGAGAGGTAGAGATTGTCCCACTGGGCGTGCCAGAATTTATAGACAATAAATTTGCGTCGAGAAAATAAAATCAAGACCGAAAATATCGCAACAATCGTAGTATTTTATTTCGAATATTTGAGTGTTACAATCTCTATGAATCCTCTGATTCTTCTTTCCAATAGTAAATAAATTCAAGGGCCTTTGAGCTTGATCTTGAATCTATATTTGTTTACACGAACGATGATCTTGTTCTTGAGCTTGAGCTTAATTGCTTGAACTTGACCTTGATTCGTTCTTCATTCTTGAGCTTGAACTTGATTTCTTGAGCTTGAACTTGATTGCTTGAAGCTTGAAACTTGTAGAGAAATTTGCGGTGTTTGATCCACGAGCTCTCTCTTGCTTCTTGTTATAACTTCTGGTCTCTTTTTTGAGTTATGAAGACCCCTATTTATATTTGTGGGAGGGAAGAGCTATGATAAGAACAAACTCTTTTCGACAAATCAAATTGAAGTGTGACATGGCCGCATTTGATTGGCCAGAACATGTCACTTGCACACGTGGCGCGATTTAATTGTCCTTTCAGTGTGACTGGGCATGCCTTGTCATTTTGACACGTGGCATGGTCCTATTGGCTCTTTCGCTTGACTTGGCGCGCCACGTCATTTGACACGTGGCACCAAACTGGGCCTCTAGGAAGATGACATCTTGGGCTTAATGAATTGGGCTCCTCACTTTAGCCCAATTAAACGGGTTAGCCCAATGGATTAAGACTCATTTATTTAATCCATATATATTGGACCTATATAATTAATTCAATTATATTACTTCTGAATGAAACGGCATGGGATGATGGCCTCTACCAACAGTACCTCGACCTCCAAATGAGGTCCCACTGAATCCACCGGAGTGACGACGCCTCTTGTCAGACCCCTGACCACTCCCCTGAGCTAAAACCATCTCAACTCGTATGGCCACATTGGTTGCATCCTGGAAAGAAATCTCACTCCCTGTCTCCTTAGCCATCTGCAATCTGATAAGCTGAGCAAGTCCCTCAATAAACCTCCTCACCCTCTCTCTCTCGGTGGGAAGTATAAAAAGAACATGACGGGCCAAATCCACAAATCTAGTCTCATTCTGAGTGACGGTCATAGAACCCTGCTGAAGGCACTCAAATTGCCTCCGATAGTCCTCTCTCTGAGTAATAGGAAGATACTTCTCCAAGAATAGTTGAGAGAACTGGTCCCAAGTGAGAGCTGGTGATCCAGCTGGTCTGGCCAAACAATAATCCCTCCACCATTTCTTGGCGGAACCTGACAGACGAAAAGTAGCAAAGTCGACCCCATTGGTCTCCACTATCCCGCAAAACCTCGTGGCAACTGTCCAAATAGTCCTGGGGATCCTCTGAAGATGTACCGCCATAGGTAGTAGTGAAAAGCTTGGTGAACCTGTCCAATCTCCACAAGGCATCAGAAGACATAGCTGATCCATCACCGATCTGTGCTACAACACCCGGCGGAACTACCCCAACAGGCTGAGTTGCTGGAGTTTGAAACTGGGGAGCTATCTGCTCTAGAGTGTGAGTAGGGGGAGTCTGTGCTCCTCCTCCAGCCCGAGAGAAGGCTGGTGCTACACGAAGTATATGCTTGATACCTGCAGATTCGAGGCCTAGCCTTGAAGGTTCGAACCCAGACCTCCGTCCATTTGAAGTTCTCCGGCCATCTCCGGCCTTGCTCCGGCGTACTATAGTTGTTTGAGCCTGTTTCTAACCTCTCCGACTCAGATAGGTGACCTTTCAAAGCCTTTCTCGTTTCTAGGGTTCTTTTGAAACCCTAACTCTCCAAGGTTTTCTCCGGTTTCTTTAGATTCGTTGTATATCTGTGCTCTCCTTGAGTTTTTCAAACGATTTCCCTAACTTTTCTTTCGAAAATTACTTTTTTTTTAAAATCTTTCTTTCCGATCTAGGGTTTTCTGAAAAAATGTTTAAGTGTTTCACTGACTTTCTTTTTCTTTTGTGTATTTACCTCTACTGTGCTCCTATGTTTTTATCTACCACGTTCTTGTATATCTGTTCTTGTATGTTCTTCTACTGAGTTTCATACTCCGTTCTTGTATGTGTTTTATACGCTCCATGCTTGTATGTTCCGCTACCATGTTTTCCGTGCTATGTTCTCATATGCTTTTCTATTTTATTCTTCTTCTACTATGTTCCAGCATGTTTCTCCTATTGTACTTTCCTGCTAAGTTCTTAAGTTTCCTTACTTTCCTTCTACTATGCCCTATTTAATTTTCTTCTGAAAAATTTCTTAAGCATGTTTACTGCTCCTATCAGTGTTTTTCTCTATTTTTCTTCGAGTGCTTCTACTGTGTTCTGCCTGTTACCTTGATATCATGCTTTCTCATGAGTTTTGCTGTTGATAGAAGCATGAAAGAGGTTTCAGTTCTTCTCTGAAACCTCTGGGCCTGCTTCGACCACTTGTCTTCTCATCTATGTACTTTATTCAAGGCGAAAACCCCAAAAGTTGGGGGTTCTGCCAGGTTTGATCATATATTTGATTGAACTAGGGTTTTATTGTAGAACCCCTAACTCTTCGACTCTTTGATTTGAGTTTGGGCTTCCTTGTTTTCATGTGATTTTGACCTTTTTACTAAAACTCTTCTACACTGGATTTCTCTATAGATTTTACAATAACATGCCAGTCTTCTTTCATGCTCACATGCTCTTTATATATGATCAATTTCCCTCTGAATGGTTTTCGAATTTGCAATTAGTTCAAGCTTCTTTCTGAATATAGCCTGATTGATTTCTTTCCATTGTTTACTGATTTTTCTCTGTTACTCGACCTAAGTAAAACCCTTTTCCATCTTTCTAACTTGGTTCGTTCATACAAAATCTCGGACCCTTTTGATTTACTGGTTGTTAATTAATCTCCTTACCTTATTTGCACAAACCGTGTATTGTCAAAATCTCGTCCTTAAATAACTTTTATGTACTCACCCCTAATTGCCTACTTTGCACAAAGTGTTTGATTAATTTCTTTTCTTAATTGGTTTATACCCGTTTGAATCTGAATCCCTTAATTAAAGGGAGTCTTGTGTAATTGATTGACAATCAGTTCTTCAATTATTCTCTTACCTTATTTCCTCATGACTTTCACACTATAAATACACGACTCTTTAACACACAGCACAGACGATTAACAATCCTCCACTACTACTTTACAATTTGTTCTGAACTCTTACTAACACTCTCTTCTTGTCTATTCTGTGGCTTTCACAAGACTACTGCACTTTCTCTTTGTTTGTTTCCTTTGAAACCGGTATGCTCTAGTTTAAGTTTCAGCACCATCACAATGTGTTTATTTACAGCTTTTTGTATCCCTGCCTACTTTACTACTTCTGAATTAAATATTTAAACTAGCCTATCCCCTTATGTGCTGTGAGTTGCAGTTTAAAACATGGCAATATGCGAGTTATTGTCTATGGTTTGAACTTGATCCCTTAAAGGATCCTAACTTCTAAACAATGTATTCTAACAGGCTTATGGGGTAGGCCAGCATTCCTCATTGCTGAGTATGCACCACCAGCCTGCCGTTGTTTTTCTTTTACAATCTCCCCATTCCCTATACCCCTATGTGTATCAATGTGAACTGTTTCCCTTTCCCCTTTCCCCTTTCAGAATCCTGCACTTGCACTCTCTCTTAGTTCCTAGGTTCTGCCCCCCTCCTGTGAGCCTTGCCTTGGGACCCTGAGTTCCCTCTGAACTTGGACACTTGAGGGCTGGCTTTTCCGTACTGCACTATGTCCTAGTCTAGTAATGTATTTGGGGTGTAAGCACTGCCCGGAGTTCATGTGAGGCTCTTAGGGAACTCTTACACACCCCAAATGAGAGAAAGGCTTTGAAATCTGATCTTTGGAGTTGGTTTACTTCATACTTCAGACATGAAGTCTGAATCAGGCTCTCCTTGGTTGTAATTTTCAATTTCTAATGTATTTTCTTTATTTTCTTTGGACTGTAATAACTTTGTAATAAACTTTCGGGGATGGTTAGTGAAAAAGGGAAGGGTAACCATGCATGTAAAAAGGGGTAGATAACTTGCCTATAGGAATCTCTAATTTCAGCATTTTTCATATAGCTACCATGCCTATAAGATTTCTGCATTTTTCATATAGCTACCATGCCTATAAGATTTTTCATTTTTCATGCCTATAAGCATTTCTGCATTCTCATTTAGTTACCATGTCTATAAGAACTTCAGCATTCTCATTTAGATGCCATGACTATAGGGACCCTGCACTTTCATGTAGATATTATGTCTATAGTTTCTACACACGCATGTATAAAATATGCCTATAGGTCCCTTCTGATTCTTGCATACCCGTTTTTCACTAGGCAAACTTGTCTATATGTCCTAATAACAAAAAAATGTAATCAGATATCACGTTCGTAATAAAATGTAACACCTAGATATCATGTTGTAGGTTTTCTGCATTTTTTTTCATATCTATAAAAATGTTTAAAATCAACAACGCGTAGAAAGCATGCCTATAGGACCTATCAACCAAGTCTAAACCGTTTCCATTCGCTTATGAGTCTAAAACCAGTAATAATGCTTGCAGAACCTGTAACTTTTGCTAAAGTTTGCTTTTCTTTAATAATCTGGTAACCCCTCTTAAATAGTATGTATTCAATCTATTTCATTCTTTTCTAAAATCAGTAGATATCATGTCTATAGGAGCTCTTGTCCCACACCTAGGCAAGCCTTAGGGTAAAGTTTTAAACTGCATCAGTCTTTATCAATTACGACCAGCAGGCAAGCCTAATTCGGACTTCTTATCTGGAAATATGTGATATATCAGCCTGCCTCAGATTTTAAGTTTTAATCAGACCCTTAAACAGTACGTGTAAGACATGCTAATCTATGTGCTTTTCTTTGCTTAAAGGAGGTCTGTTTGAGCCTTTTGTTTGTTTATATGCTTCTCCCCCCCAAACTTGCTATATGTGTTTTGTTTGTCGCCTTAGCATTTTTACCTTTTGAAACCACAAATAAGCCCAACACCTCCTCCCTTTAGGATTAGTAGTCCCAAGTACCTCCGGGACTGATAGGATTGGGGCGGGTAATAGCATGCAGTAAGTAAACGAGACCATTCCGCGCTTTAATACCTTAAAGGGGTGGGAAAGGGTAGATATGGATATGATGACCACGCGATAACATCACGCGTAAGAGTGATTACCGGATGTTGTGTAGGGTGATCCATATTATTAATAAACCTAGGACCCCCTTCCCTTTGTTTCTTTGTTTCTTTTAAATCCTTTAAAACGTTTCTTTTAAGAAAATCAACTCTCTCTAATGCTTTTCAACTTTATTTATTTCTGACCTTCATGTGAAAAATCCCCTCTTATTTGAAGTCCTACTTGTCTATATGTTATTTGTACCTTAAGTCACAACAATAGCTTGGCCGGAACCACACTAGTGGATTCTGAGGGGTGCCTAACACCTTCCCCTTGGAATAATTTCAAGCCCTTACCCTATCTCTGGTTATCCAAAATCAAGCTCTTCTAAAAGTTTCCTAATGTACTTAAATCATTAGGTGGCGACTCTTCAATCCCATTAAACCCAATTCCCAAAAGGGAACGAGTTGTCTTCCCAAATTTCATAAACCCGATTTCGCGAGAAAAAGGGGGTGCGACACATGTTCTAGTGGATCCAGGTAGCTGATCGGCTCCAACCCTATACCACTATAAAATGGGAAGAGTGGCCGATGCATCTTTTACCCGAAAGGTCGGGATCGATATCCACAAGGAGCTAATATTGGTTGGGAGTTGGGTTTCTATCCAATCTAGCTATGCGTGTTATTCTTAATTGCACTTCTAAACATGTTTGGGTTTGTTTCAATTCTACTATTAATGCTACTAATTGCTGAAAATAATCTAAGTAAAATGTTTTTGAAGGGTTTTTCTCAATTGATAAAAAGCACTAGGGACGTGACTTACACCTAGGCGAGTATCTAATGGGGTCTAAAAGCTAAGACAAGATTGTTATATTTGGGAACATGATATAACCTTTGCACATAATTACTCACTTTATACCTCTCGGTAGTTTGAGTGACTTTTCCCTAATTGGCTTTCTCAAGCGCAATTGGGTGTTCAAACAATGCAAGCAAAATTGGCTCAAGTCGGGTATTACTATCTCTAGGTTTCACCCTTTATATGGAGATATCAATCTCTTGAATGCACCCCAATTCCTTGTTAGCCTGAATTTCCTAGACTTAGTCTCTCTTTCTCAAGAAGAGTCTAAGTCATATAGGCACGAATCAGTGTTTGCAACCACCAATTCAACAATTAAAGCACGAATCAAGCTAAATATCATTAACCCATAAACAATTAATCCCTAATATTGAATACCCATTAAATACCCACACTACGGTTGGGGCACAACCCTAGCTAATGGGTTTAGCTACTCATAATCAAGGTAGAAATCAAAGATGGAGATGAAATATAAGCCATAAAAGTTGATTACAAGAATAAATCTATGTTAAATAGCTAAAGCTGCTCTAAAATTACTCTAAGTAGTAAAATATGGCTGTTCACGAGCTCCTCAAAACAAAATATGACCTAAAAATGTGAAAAAGAACTATTTATACACAGCTAAAATTTCTGGACAAAAATACCCCTACGGAGGTTCGGCTGTCAGCGAAATAATAAGCTCCTCAGCGTAAGGATTTCCGCGGCCGCGCAAAACAAGCGCAGACCGCGTTTCTTCACTTTTGTGCTTAGTTCTGAACTTGACTTCGCGGACAGCGTAAAAGATATCGCCTTAGCATTGGCCTCAACCGCAGCCGAGAAATTTGGACGCGGACCGCACTTCTCAGATAGGCTCACTTTGTAGGGTCTCTGAACCTTGATTTGCTGTTCTCAGCGAAATTTCCACCGCGGCCGCGTTAGGTATTCCGCGGCCGCACTTTTTCTTCGCGCCTAGCGGTCTCTGTTGCACCCAAAATACCTTCTCTGAACCTTAATTCCGCGGACCGCATAATAGTGGCCGCCTCAGCGGTGGATCTTCCGCGGCTGCTCTTTTCCGTCGCGGTCAGCGCTTTTATCTAAGCTTTGGACTTGTGCAATTTTAACTCCTTCATGAGCTGATTTTGGCTTTCTTGCCTCATTTTGACCAAACCCTGCACATAAGCACAATAAGCCAGCTATCGGGAATACTTTTACACATTTTTGATCCAAAACCCAAGCAAAAGAGAGCATAAGATAGGCTAAAATCCATAGTTATCAACTCCCCCAAACTTAGGCTTTTGCTTGTCCTCAAGCAAACTAAGTAATTCCCACCTCCTCAAGATAAAAGAAAGGAAAATTTCAGCTGTCTTAAGGTGACTTCATCAAGCATCAATTGGGACTAACAATTACCCTTAACTCAAATGCATTATTAACGAACACACAACCTTTTTAGTATGATAGCCCTAGTGCGACACAAAAGCATCAAGAGTTGACTTAACTCATAAAGGAAACTCTTTCTACTACATAGGTCATTGTGGAATGCAAACTCTTGTTCCTCTACTCTCCATAAGCAAACCTCACTTTATATTGTAGCACTCAGAGCAAGGATTGTGGAAAAGAACGCTCATCTCTCTCAAAGGAAGGTCACAAGTGCGGCTCTAAGTACCATAAGCTTGCCCCTTATGTGAATCACCACTAATGTAAGCTCACTCAACTCGAAATCATATAGGGATTTTGTGGGAATATAATGAAGGCTTTTGGTTCAAGGTAGGATATTTCGGTCTATGAAGGTTTCATCTTTCCTTAAGCACTTCATTTTTTTCATATCGGCTCACATTTTCTTGACTTCTTGAGTCATTTTCTTCTTCCTTAGGGGACTAGAGAGACACACTGTTACTCTTTCTTGTTCATGTCAATCCTTTTTCTCCTTTCTAATCATTCCAAGCCTTACATCATTGCTTTTTATTGAATCCATTCATTTATTTCTATATTATTCACTTTCTTTTTGACTTCTTGGCTTTTCTTTCTTTTTTTTTTCTTTTTGCCTTCCCTTTTTTTCATTTTGTACCTTTTATCACTTTTGTATTTCTCGTCTCTCGCCCCAAACTTATGCTTTTTCCACTTGTGCTAAGGAAAGATCGGGTGCCAAGAGAGGGTCATTTTAGAACGGATAAAAGTTTGTATCATGGCTATTGAAAGAACAAGGGCTTCAGCTAAACGGGGTTGACTAGGGATATCATATTTGGTGGGCTATGGATGCTTTCAAGTTTCTATTTAGATCAAGAAGAAACTATAATCATATCTCCAGTCGAGCTACACCTACAATTTTGCCTAGACACACATTCAGGGCAAGTTCTAGACTTATTGGCACGGGACTTGGACTTGCAAATCAATATCTCACCTCACAAGTTATTGGATTGTTAAAAAGACAGATTCGAGGGCCCACAACAACCCTAGCTAAGATTGAGCAACACAAATGGCTCCAAGAAGCCACTCGATGATTGTTTAGTCAACACAAGAGTCTAAAGGTTGCAACTAGCACCATTCCTTGCAAATCAATTTGTTTCTAACCATAAGGTCAAAGGTAAATGTGCTAGGCCCAAGTGAAGCTTTGCCTGAGTCACTTTTACTCACTACTACTATTTATACAAAAACATAAAGAAAAACGGACTCAAACCCTTAAGAAGGTTGTCACGCCATCCATCATCGGGAAGAGCCACCCGGTTCACACAAATTCCACCTTTGGAAAGAACCGTGGCATTAAGAAAACCAAAGGCTTATTGATCACGAAAGCTTGTAAAAGTAAGAAGCTACAAACTGAAAAAGAAGCTACTAAATGAAATAAGAAGTTATGCTATTAATGAAGATTGCAAAAGAAGTTATAAAGTAAAATACGGAAAGTAAACTGAATATGTACAATAGGGGATTAAGACGAATATACATAAAAGGGGAATGAATATATACATGGAAGAGTAACTTTATATACATACCAAAAGTAAAAAGAACGAGAATAAAGGAAAATAGTATCAAGGTTATTACAAACCAAATATCCAGATCATCATCAAAATAGGCCACCCCCCAAATAAAAAGTAGCATTGTCCTCAATGCTATCAGCAAAAATAGAATAGGGGAAGGGTAGAGAGTAAAGAAAACTCCCTATGGTGCCTCTGTCTGCATGGGGTCACTGGCTGGGTCCTGCGCCTGGCCTGAGTCAACTCTCTCGGGGTCCTCCAACTCAATCTCCAAACCCTCAGTCTGGGGGATCACCACTCTTCTCACTGGTTATCTGCCAGCCTCCTATTCTGGTCCCTGTGTTGGCTGAACTGTCTCTGGTGCAAGGGCAGTTTCTCCCATAAGGAGATCCATAGGAATGTCGCCAGCTGAAGTAAGCTTCTCTATCTCCTTCTTCAGCTCTCCTTGACCCTTCTTCACTCTCCTCGCCTGTTTACCCAGCTCTTTGATTTTTTTCCCATGAGCATCCAGAGACTCCAAAATCTTTGTTTGGTTGGCGAGAATAGTCTTCAATGGTTCCTCCACTGATGGAGGTATCTGGGGCTGTGCCTCAGCTGCCTGAGCTGCTACTGCAGTGGATAAGGCAGATAGCTTTAATGTAGCTACATGCATCCAATTGTTGATGCCGACCAATGTCTGGTTGACCCTTAGAGCAGTCTTGAGGGTATGCTGATGAAGAAGGCACTGAAGTAGGAATAAAAGCAGATGGTCCGGATGGAGGATGTGGCATGGCAGTAGATGAACCCTCGGCAGTGGAAGACTCAGAACAAATGGCCACCACCCCTGGCTCTTCAGACTGGCCAGTGGAAGTGGTGGCTTTGCCCTTGGACTTGGGGTTGTCCGGACCCTGAAGGTTGTACCAGGAAAACGGCCTCTTTGGCTTCACTTTGGTGTCAAAGTCCCTTCCTTCTACTTCTATGTCCTCTAAGTACATGGCGAGGAAGTTTGGGAAGGGATATGAGCTCTTATCCTTGCCAATCGATCTGGTAATCACCTTGTCCGTAATATTCCCGACGTTGATCGAGTACCCCGCCATGATAGCCCCCACAATAATATCTTGGGAGACCGGCATATCACTGTCATGCGTAGTAGGGTCTAACCGGCTGCATACAAAAGTAGACCACCCTTTCGCTTCGAAGCTCAGAGTGTTCCTGTAGATCGGGACCCCAGGTGTCAGCCAAGCTGGAGTAGTCCCAGGAATAGCAATCACCGAGCAAGCCAAGGGCGGGCTAAATCATCCATAGCCACCTTCTCCAGATAAAGGGACTCATCCTCATCATTGAACCCAGCATAGTCATTTAAGTCTTGCCATCAAACATAATCTTTTTGTCGCGGACTTTGGTCAAATATGTACCCTTTTTGATGTGGGCGACATTTGCATAGAATTCCTTGACCAAATATTCATTGGCCTCCGGTAAGTTGCTGGTGAAGAACTTCCACCCCAATCTCTCGTTGAAGTGCCTCTTGACACTAGGGTTGTGGGGTAGCAGATCCCGCTCAATGAAAACCCTCTCAAGTGTAAGTGACCTTTGAGGCCACCACTCCCGGAACTTGTGGTAGGCTTTCTCACTCAGAAACCGATTTTGCCATACCACAGGGTTCCTTGATCTCACCAACCCCCTGTCTGGGTGTCACCACCCCTCCCGTCGTCCGGGACATCATCATCATCAATGCTTACTGGGCTTGTGTGGAGGCTGGAGCTGCAGCACTTGGGGCAGGAGGTGTAGGTGTGTCACTATCTCCCGAGCCCTCAGAAGATCCGGATGATGAGGTGGATTCATTTACGAGGCGACGGGGCTGGGATTGTGCCTCTTGTTGAGTCTAGCCGGCTTCCCCTTCTAAAATCTCCCGAGAGTCGACATACTCACTGGTCTCCGAAGTGTGAGGAGTGGGCCTCCGGAGTGTTTGTTTGTTTCCAATGAGCCTTTTAGGAGCTAGGGGTGCAGCTGGTTGTTTTCCTCTCCCCCGGCCCCGGGAGGACTCTCCCCTACCTTGTTGTTTATGTTGTGCACCTCGAGATCTAACCATTGTCTGCATAAACAATCAGTGAAAGCTCATTAGTATTGGAATTCAAGTGAGTATCAGATGAAGCAGATAAATGATTACTGTACTTACAGCACAGTGGACCGCTGTCAGCGGAAAAAGTAACACGGCCGCGGACTGGCTACCGCTGTACGCAAAAAATTGGGTCGCGGGCCGCGAGAGACTGGGGGTTCAGACTACCCATTCTCTGGAAATCGCTGAGAAGCGNAATAAACTTCTTGAATTGGTTTTCATTCTTCTGCTTCGCAAGTCTTTGAGGGTAAGGTGGACGGAGGCCCTGGCAAGGGAGCCTTAGCCTTGGGCACTACCGTTTCCGTCATGTCTATCACGTGTTCCCTAGACGGGTTCACATCATTTTGAGTCTCCACCTCATTATCATGAATATTAATTCTCACTTCAGCATTCAAATTCTCTTCACTCACTTGCTCATCAACTATTGGAACATCATCCTCTTGCACTTCAACCGCATCACTCACAACTTCTTTTTCCTTGGAGGTACTTGCTTCACCACCTCTACCGCTCCTTGTGATCATCGCTATTGCATGCCCGGTATTGTTACCACTCTTCGGGTTTACTATCGTGTCACTAGGTAGGCCCCCTTAGGGCGAGTGTTCAAAGATTGCAAAATCTGGCCAAGTTGAACCTCCAAGTTTCGGATAGAAGTATTATGGGATGCCAACTGGGCATCAGAGTCGGCGTTCTTTTTTATCATTTGCTCAAGCATCATCTCAATCCTTCCCATATCATTGTTGGACGAGCTAGGACATTGGGACGGAAATGGAGGCGGGTTGTTTGGTTGTTGATACATCAGAGGCCTTTGAAAGCCCGGCCCCCGATTCCCTTGATTACCATTATTCCAACCCCCTTGGTTGTTGTTTCCTCCCCAATTGCTATTGTTGCCACCCCAGTTGCCCTGGTTGTTCTGGTTGCCCCAATTTTGATTGTTGTTCCCCCAGTTGCTATTTCCCTGTTGGTTTTGATTCCCCCAATTCCCTTGGGATATCCACTGTTGTTGTTGATTCGGAGCATTGCCCCGTTGTCCTTGGTAGTTGTTCATATACTGAATCTCTTCACTTTGATCATCATACCCATCATCTTGGTTGAAACCACTAATACCCTGCTCATATTGATCCGGATTTCCTTGACTTTGTTGACCTCTTTGTCGCTTTTTGTTGACCAACATGTTTACCCCTTCCATGGCGTTCACTTGTCTTGGCGCTTGAACTTGCTGCAATTGAGCTTTTGCCAACTGGTTCATTGTTGTAGTCAACTCTGCTATTGCTTGGCCGTGGTCATGGAGCTCTTTGTGCAGGTGAATGACCGTGGGATCACCTTGTGGCACATTAGCTCGGCTTTGCCACGCCGAGGAAGTATCTGCCATCTCATCCAATATCTCACACGCCTCAGCATAAGGTGTGTTCATAAAGTTTCCCCCTGCTAGCTGGTTCACTAAACACTGATTGGTGGTGTTGATGCCACGGTAGAATGTTTGATGGATCATTGCTTCGGTCATGTCATTGTTCGCACATTCTTTCACCATCGTCCGATACCTTTCCCAGATCTCATAAAGTGGTTCATTAGGTTCCTGTTTGAAGGCCAGGATCTCATCTCTCAATGTCGCCATATGCCCCAGCGAGAAAAACTTAGCTATAAACTTGTCGGCCAACTCATCCCACGTAGTGATGGAATGGTTGGGAAGTCTTTCGAGCCACTCCAAAGCTTTCTCTCTAAGTGAAAAAGGTAACAATCTCAATCTCAATGCATCCTCCGATACATTAGTCTGTTTGCTTCCCCAACAGGTATCCACAAAGCCCTTTAGATGTTTATATGCATTCTGATGGGGAGCGCCTGTGAAGTACCCTCGTTGCTCCAATAAAGTCAACATAACATTTGTAATCTGGAAATTGCCCGCCCGGATTAGGGGTGGGACAATTGCACTTGTGTAGCCTTCATTTGGAAGCACCCGAGGAGCCACTCGCGGAGGAACTGGGGGAGGGTCTGGAATGTTGTCATTGGCCTGGCGGCCTCTTCTTTGAGCTTGAGGTACTAGAGGGACCTCATCTTCAGCATTATCATCTACCTCCTCCCCCGGAACATTTCCAATAGGATCATTGTTTATCATGTTGTAACTGAATCAATTAACTCACACAAGTTAGTAAAATAGAAGTAAAGAAAAACAAGACACACAACTAGTCAGATAGATAGCCAAACTATTTAGCTCCCCGGCAATGGCGCTAAAAAAGTGATCGACTCCAACCCTATACCACTATAAAATGACAAAGAGTGGTCGATGCAGCTTTTACCCGAAAGGTCGGGATCGATATCCACAAGGAGCTAATATTGGTTAGGAATTGGGTTTCTATCCAATCTAGCTATGCATGTTGTTCTTAATTGCACTTCTACCCATGCTTTGTTTTGTTTCTATTCCACTTGTAATACTACTGAATGTTGTAAATAATCTAAATGCAATATTTTTGTAAGGGTTTTCTCAATTAATAAAAAGCACGAGGGAAGTGACTTACACCTAGGTGAGTATCTAACGGGGTCTAAAACTTAGGGCAAACTTATTATAATTGGGATCATGATATAACCATTGCACATAATTACTCACTCTATACCTCTCGGTAGTTTGAGTGACTTTGCCCTAATTGGCTTTCTCAAGCCCAATTGGGTGTTCAAATAATGCAAGTAAAATTGGCTCAAGTCGGGTATTACTATCTCTAGGTTTAACCCTTTAATTGGGGTTACCAATCTCTTGAATACACCCTAATTCCTTGTTAGCCTGAATTTCCTAGACTTAGTCTCTCTTTCTCAAGAAGAGTCTAGGTCATATAGGCAAGAATCAGTGTTTGCAACCACCAATTCAACAATTAAAGCATGAATCAAGCTAAATATCATTAACCCATAAACAATTAAGCCCTAAAATTGAAAATCCATTAAATACCCACACTAGGGTTGGGTCACAACCCTAGCTAATGGGTTTAGCTACTCATAATCAAGGTAGAAATCAAAGATAAAGATGAAATATAAACCATAAAAAGTAATTACAAAAGTAAAATCTAAGATTAATTGCTAAAGATGCTCTAAAATTACTCTAAGAAGTAAAATACGACTGTTCACGTGCTCCTCTAGACAAAAGCTGACCTAAAAATTTGAAAAAGAACTATTTATACACAACTGAAATTCCTGAACAAAAATACCCTTACGGAGGTTTCGCTATCAGCAAAATACTGAGCGCCTCAACGCTTGAACTTTCGCGGCTGCGCAAAAGCAAGCGCGAGCCGCGTTTCTTCAACTTTGGACTAGGACTGGGCTAGGTTCTGCGGACAGCGTAAAAGGGGTCGCCTCAGCGTTGTCGTCAACCGCGGCCGCGTAATATGTTCGCGAACCGCGCTCTTCATTCGAGCTCAAAATTCCAGGCCTCTGAATCTCTTATTTTGCCCTCAGCGGAATTATCACTGCGGTCGCACCAATTATTCCGCTGCCGCACTATTTCACCGCGGTCAGCGGTATCTGTTGTACCCCAAAATACCTCTCTAAATCTCAATTCCGCTCTCAACGTAATTGTGGCCACCCCAGCGGTGGACCTTCCGCGGCCGCCCTTTTCCTCCGCTGTCAGCGCTTTTATCTCAGCTTTGAACTTGTGCAGATTTTACTTCTTTATGAGCTGGTTATGACTTTCTTGCTTCATTTTGACAAAACACTGGAAACAAGCACAATAAGTTAGTTTTCGGGAATACTTTTATACATCTTTGATCCAAAACCTAAGCAAAAAGGAGCATAAGATAGGCTAGAATCCCTAGTTATCAGTCACTGTGCTTAGGTTGAAGCCTTCTTCCTTATTTCCTCAGCCAATCTTTCATTGTAGTACTTTAGGAAGATCCTCTGACTCTTGTAAAGTTGTGAGCTTATTACATTGTATACCCGATGGAATCTTTGATGTCCTTCCTCGCCTATAATTATCCATAGTTACTTATCTCCACGCCTTTGTGCTTATAGGGTTGCTTTTGAACTTAAACTTTGACTGTTTCCTAGTGGCACTCTCTTTTATCCCCGTAATACTTATGCGGCACCTTTAACTACCCCAACTCCGGTATTTCTCAAGGGTCACGATATCATATTTGTGAGACTGAATTTCCCATGTTGGGGTTCACTATGTTTATCTTGCATGATCTGTTGATTTGTTTGTAGCCTCTTGTCTAGCCATAACCAGGCTTTTCCTGAATCAACTACTAACTCCTCGTTGGCCTATTGTCATATCAATATCCTGCAAAATCTTTCTTAGGTTATTTCCTTTGTCTAACTTACCACTCGCACTGGCTCCTTATTTATCAATAACATTCCGAGCAGGGACCCTTACTTCATTTCCTTGAAGTCGTGTTTGCATAATATTCTGGAATCGTAGCATATCTATAGGATTTGGATAAGTTCAATCTCATACCTTTCTCATTTTTATCGCGTTCTTCCTTTACCATTCCATAGTTACTAGAACCACTAAATTCTGACTTAATACCATATCACTCCATATCCCCCCTTTAGGGGAGTACTAAGATTTAGTGCTACGATAATCTATGTATAGATGTTTTACCTCTATATATTTGGCATCTTTCCACGTCATTGATGAATCTTACTCGCCTTGTAGTAATCCTTTTGTACCAAGGATAACAAAATTCCCTACTCACGAGGGTGACACCTAGTATAACTGGCACACATAGTCCCTTAAACTTAACTTTGCTCACATTGCTTGCTTTAGGGAAGCGTCTTCATGAATGACCAATCTCTAAATTTCTCATGAATCTTCTTTTGTTGTCCATTCTATTATCGCCAGAACAAAATCTAAAATTCTCACAATGTCAACCATTATCACCTCACTCAGTCCCTAATTCATGTTTAGTTTATCTCATTCACCAGCCCATACCGATTTCTATTATTCTGGGGTCTAACTTTTCCTTCTGATAGTCGCACTGGAGTCACGAACTTATTTCTCGAAATGAGGGTATGACTTTATGGCCTATACTCTTTTGTTGTCTCAAGGTCTGTCACCTCTCGTCTTTCCCTTCCCTTGACTATAGACTCTGTAATATTGTAATTTTTTTTATCTACCGTTGTCATCCATGTATCACATCTTACTCATAACGCTTCATTAACTCTCTTCTTATTTCCCACTAACATTTCTGTCTACCACTTTATTCTGAAAACCTCAACAAGACATTCTTTTGCTTTTATCTCTCCTTGCTCCATCCACTGGCTCTTTGAATTGCCTAACATTCTTTCTCTACTAGGGACGGGAGCCATACTAAGGTAATATTTATCCCTTCAAGGCTTCCAGTGCCTATCTTTGTAGTACTCATATCTAGTTGTACTATTTTAGAGTGCACCATCTGGGTGTTTCACAAGGAGATCTATTATCACATTTGCAATACCCTTCAGAAATGTGAACTAACGCAAACAATCCATTCACCATTTTGGGTCACTCTAACCCCAGCCGGATCCTGATATCCCGTCCTTCTCCTAAACTACACCTGTCAGCCCCCATAGGGCATAATTGAAATGGGTGTGATCGATTATATATATCTCCGTTGCTGTTGAAGGTAACTCACAATGCTTATATCTCCCTTCCTGAATGGTAAATAATGATAATCTTTATTAACTGGGTACCTCGTACCCTTCTTCATCTTGCTTCTTTTACTTGCTAAAACTTGTGTCTAACTTTCGATTCTGTTATTCCTTTTTACCGTAAGAGTGGATAAGTATTCTTGCCCTAAAGCTCCTTATCAAGAACCTTACACCTTTTTAGTACGCGCATGTTCTGCTGAGGACCTCACATTTACTCATCATAATCAAGATGCAAAATCGAGTTCCTCCAACTCAACACTCCCACAGCTATATCCCTTACCAACTATCTTTCTGGATGTTGGTATCGTCTTATTACAAATAAAATGGAATTTAGGAATTTGAATTCCTATGACTGAGCTCTACCACAGGATCTAGAGTAAGAGAAAAGAGTGACAGTCCTAAATGCCCTGTAGCCTCCTGCTTATAAGTTTGGTGCACAACATACCCATAAACAAGACTCTACTAGACACGGCTTGTAGACACCCTAGGATAGAACTGCTCTGATACCACTTTTGTCACGACCCAAATCGATGGGCCGCGAAGGGCACCCGGTACCTTACTCAACCGAGTACCAACATAACTTATCTTTTCGTATCATGCTATCATAGGTAAATGAGACGGAAAGGCTGTCGTAGGATAACTAGAATAAAACATGTAATACCAACTTATACATAAAACATACATGCCTATAAGACCAAAATGACCATTCGTACACTGAACATAGGCTGACCAGGCCATACAATCTTTTACGTACATGACATATGTCTACAAGCCTCTAAGGGTAGATAAATACCATAAAGGTCGGGACAGGGTCCCGGCGTACTAAGCAATACACATCCAAATCATACTGACCAAATAAGCAACTCCAGAGCAAATGGAGCGCACCAACATCTTCCGCTGAGCTGATAGCCTACTTGGAGGACTCTCGATTTGTCTATCGGGACCTGCGGGCATGAAACGCAGCATCCCCAGGCAACAGGGACGTCAGTACAAATAATGTACCGAGTATGTAAGGAATGAAAATCAGTAAATAATAGACATGAGAGAAACATGGAGTAAAAGACTCAACATGTAAGTCCGGATAACTCTGTAGATCATGAAATACTTATAGTGTCATGCATATGCATATGGATGTCATGTCGGGCATAGGTACATGTGTTCATAACATCATCAAGCCTTCGAGGGCATCCCATCATATCATCTCGGCCAATGTGGGCAAAATCATCAACGTATACCAGCTGATCAGGTAGTGGTGCGTATATAATGCCGTAACCTTTTCCCATATATATATATATATATATATATATATGCGTATATAACGTCATCTGGTCATGGGTCAATGTACATATATAAATGAATGCAATGCATGAGAAGTACGTCAATAAAATCTCTTTGGAATGTCATAAGACCATTATGCATTTGAATAATATCATGAAGTAAACTTTTTCAACTTACGTATTTTCTGAGACCCATGAACAGAAGATGTAATAATAAGACACATGGGAATTCAAGAAAATGGGTACCTCTAATACTTCTATGAATAGAGTTATTTATGGAAGTTGTGCATTTGCTCGTTTCGTTTATATCGTATAGATCATGCCAAAAGGAAAGAAGGAATAACCTTAACATACCTGGAGTAGGGAAAAATCCGTATGATATTGTTTATTTGTTCCCTAGACTTGTACAAGGATAATTTATTAGTGAAGTCAAAAGTCCTAAGAAAGATAGATACGTGGTAGAGGTCTTAAATGTGCCACCTTTTAAAATGATTCAAGAGTCACATAATTGGGCTTTGAGCCCTTCCACACTTGCTGCCACNGGGGGGGGGGGGGGGGGGTAGATTAGCTTATCCAATTATTATCCACCTATTTCCTTAATTAACTTGTTAATCCCTCACTAGTTCAATAATTAACCAATTATCCACATAATTAAGAATTATCTCAAATTACTTAAAATACTACTCACTTTTAACACACTTTATACACCTTACTATTATGGTCATGTGGTACCTTGTATGGCAATAGCTCGTAAATACCGGGTATTATAGCTCGGACCGTATTTTATCCCAAAATGTCAAACTTCGACGAAACTCATTTTCTTCGATTTGCTTACCCTCTTACCTTCACGAATTTACTTATCGCTTGTTTGAAATAGCATAATGCTTATAATCTAATTTCCGAACTTATGTCGCTTAACTTATGATAAAACTTTAACGTACGAAAATGCGGGATGTAACATCTCATTTTCCGAGCTTCCATCAATTTATTAATGGCTTACTTTCACGCACGAAAACATGGGGTGTAACACTTACTTAGTCTTAAGGACTAAGTGCCATCACGACGCCTGTGGTGGGATTTTGAGTCGTGACAAGTTGCTATCAGAACTCTAGGTTCATAGGTGTTATGAGTCACAAGCAGGTTTAGTAGAGTCTCACGGATCGGTACGGAGACGTCTGGACTTATCTTCGGGAGGCTATGGTACTGTTAAGAAAATTATACTTCTTTGATTCCTTGTCGCGCGAAATTGTTAACTTCAAAATTCTAAACTTCTATCTTCTATTCTCTCACAGATGGTGTGGGCACTTACAACCAAGATAACTAGGCACCCGTGCCCCCTACTAGAGCCACGAGAGGCCGGGGCCGGGGTAGAGGCCGAAGACGTGCACTTGGTGTAGCTAGAGTACCCGCTCGAGCTGCTATAGAGGAGCTACAGTAGCTCGAGTCAGAGTGCAGGCACCTGAGCATGTTCAGCACCTTGGCTCAGGCTGGATTGATTCCACTTGCTCCTGCCACATCTCAGGCCCGGAGAGGAGCACAGACTCCCGCCGCCCGTACTCCAAAGCAGCGGATTCAGGTCGACCAGGTTCTAGAGATCATACCGATGCAGCCGGTAGCTCCGGTTCAACCCAAGGTTAGGGCAGCAGTTTCTGAGGCGGAGCAGCTCAAGCTTGAGAGATACAAGAAATACCACCCTCCTACTTTTAGTGGATTGGCGTCAGAGGATGCCCAAGGTTTTCTTGAGGAGTGTCACTGTATCCTCCGTACTATGGGTATAGCAGAGTCGAGTGGGGTTTCTTTCACTGCATTCTAGCTTAGAGGAGCAGCCTATCAGTAGTGGCGTGCTTATGAGTTGGGTAGTCCAGCTGAGGCAGCTTTACTTACTTTGACTCAGTTCTCGGATATGTTCTTGAGGGAGTACGTTCCCCAGAGTCTCAGAGATGCATGACGCGCAAAGTTTGAGCAGTTGCGCCAGGGTGCTATGACTGTGTTAGAGTCGGTTCGCTTTAGTGATTTGGCTAGGCATGCACTAGCCTTGGTTGCTACAGTGCGAGAGATGGTCCGTCGGTTCATCGAGGGGCTCCACCCCAGTATCAGGCTTAGCATGGCCCGAGAGTTGGAGATGGATATTTTGTACCAGCAGGTTGTGAGTATTGCTAGGAGAGTGGAGGGTGTGCTTTCTCGGGAGATTGAGGCCAAGAAGTCTCGAGAGTCTGGCATTTATAGTGGTACTCGTGCCCCAGCTGCAGTTCGTCATGGTAGGGGCTATGTGAGTTGTCCTGTCCATTCAGCACATCCAACTGCCAGTGGTATTCCGGCTACTCTTAGGCCCCATGACCCTTATTATGCACCACCAGTGTCTAGTGTGCCTCCTGCACGGGGTGCTTTCAGTGGTCAGTCCAGCAGACCTGGCCCGAGCCAGCCATAGCATCCATGCCCTCCGAGAGCTTGTTTTGAGTGTGGAGACACTCATCATATGGTGAGGGATTGCCCCAGACTTAGGAGGGGTGCACCTCCATAGACTTCTTAGGCACCGTGTGCTCCACCAGGTCCTCAGGCTATGATTACAGCACCAACTACCACCCCACCTGCTCAGCCAGCTCGAGGTAGAGGTCGCCCTAGAGGGGGAGGCCAGGCCAGATATTAAGCCCTTCCTGCTCGTACAGAGGCTGTTGCATCTGACTCTGTCATTACAAGTATTGTTCCGGTCTGTCATAGAGATGCGTCGGTCTTATTTGATCCAAGCTCCACTTGTTCCGGCCCTATCTTGACTCTTTGGTCATCGTATTCATTTACGACATTCTGGTGTATTCCCGGACTCGAGAGGATCATGAGCAGCACCTGAGGACTGTGCTCCAGACCTTGAGAGAAAAAAAGCTATATGTAAAATTTTCAAAGTGTGAGTTTGGGCTAGACTCACTGGCATTCTTGGGTCATGTACTGTCGAGTAATGGGATCAAGGTAGATCCGAAGAAGGTTGAAGCAGTGCAGAGTTGGACCAAACCATCCTCATCTACGGAGATTTGGAGTTTTCTTAAGTTGGCGCGGTATTACCGTCGATTTGTAAAGGGTTTCTCGTCTATTGCAGCACCTATGACCAGGCTGACATAGAAGGGTACTCTGTTCAAGTGGACAGAGGAGTGTGAGGAGAGCTTTCAGAAGCTCAAGACAACTGAAGGTGCATGAAAAGAACTTCATGCCTTGAAGATTTGGCGGCACTATTTGTATGGTGTCCCTTGTGAGATCTACACCGATTACCGGAGTTTGTAGCATCTATTCAAATAGAAGGATCTTAACTTGCGTCAGCGGAGGTGGCTGGAGCTACTTAAGGATTATGATATCACCATTTTGTACCATCTCGGGAAGGCCAATGTGGCGGCCGATGCCTTGAGTCGCCGGGCAGAGAGTTTGGGGAGCTTAGCATATCTACCAGTAGCCGAGAGACCTTTGGCGTTGGATTTTCAGCCTTGGCCAACCAGTTCGTTAGATTGGATATTTCTGAGCCGAGTCGATTGTTGTCTTGTGTGGTCTCTCAATCTTTCTTTATGATCGGATCAGGGAGCGTTAGTATGATGACCCCGATCTTCTTGTCCTTAAGGACATGGTTCAGCATGGTCGTGCTAAGGAGGTCACTATTGGAGATGATCCAAAAATAAAAGTTGTAGTCTTTTGTGTCTAGTTTTCAAAAAATTAAACCATTTGGCATTTGGAGTTGTGTACAAAAAGTTATGGTTGATATACTACAGGTTGTCCGGGAAGAATTTTGAAATCGCGAAGAAGAAATTTCTATTGCACTGGGCTGACTTGGGAAACATATATCTCGCAATCTATAAGGAATTGGGAGATGAACAAAACATGATATGTGCAGCCGTTATCCTCGTCTTTTCATCACTTCAGGTATGTCTCTATACTCGTTCGAGGATGAACGATTGTTTTAAGAGGGGGATGATATAATGACCCAGTCGGTCATTTTGAGAGTATTAACCCCGATCCCCTATTTACTGATTTTCCCATATCTTTTTCTGCTTATGTGTCTACCGGGTTTTGGGAATACTGTTTATACTCGTGCGTTGGCATTGTACATGCCGATAGGCACCTTATCAATTATTTAATTATCTATTGTAGTTTAGTTGTTAATTTTTGCTTCCATTTTAGTTATTTCGCAAATTGTTAGGCTTACCTAGTCGTAGAGACTAGGTGCCGTCACGATATCTTACGGAGGGGAATTGGGTCGTGACATATATAAAATATTAACAAAAAGACTTGTTAGCTAAATCCAATTTTGAATTGGATTAGTAACGTGAAAGTCCATGAAAACGTGAAATCCAATTGAAATTGGATTCTAAAAGGAACTACATGTCGCAATTTCATCCCATTTTTGTAATAGGATTAATATTTGATTAAAATGAAAGATTTGTTAGGTGTTGTCCTAATTTTCTTACCATATTTGGTTTTCCTATCTCTTGGAGGAAAGGAAACATGTTTACCGTAATTGAGTTTTCCTTCTTGTAGAAGAAAATTATAAGTCTTCCATATTTGGCTAGTCCTTTTTTTTTTGTAGGAAAAGGTTTGGACTTCTATAAATTGAGGATCATTCCTTCTCATTCAGTAGCATCCATAATATAGTCATAAAGGGTGTGAGAGTCTTGTTTAGGGGGAGAACTTTACGGGACAAGTGTTAGTGTATCACTTGTGTTTGCCTCTTCGTGAGGTTATTCTCTCGATATTTTGTACTCTCTTTTTATATAGTGGACTGCTCATCTCCGTCGTGGACGTAGGTCAGTTGACCGAACCACGTTAAATATTTGTGTCTCTTTTGGTAGATTTCTCTTTTGTTGTCAGATGTATTGTCGTTCAAGGTTTGCTTTACTGGCTTCCGCTTGACACCTGATTATTTCGATCCTAACAAGTGGTATCAGAGCAAGGTTCAAAACAGGTTCATCTTGGCGGGTTTAGTTCTAGTCGCCACCTATTTGACGGTAATCATAATTTTTGCATGAGAAATTTGACCGGAGTACTACTCACGTTGAGACAAACTTTGCGGTGGAGATTTGGAGATGTAACTTATTGAAGATTATGAGAAAAATATGGATCAAGTTAATTTCGTCAGAAAATTTAGGCCAAGGGGGAGAATTATTAGGTGTTGTCCTAATTTTCTTACCATATTTGATTTTCCTATCTCTTGAAGGAAAGGGCAACATGTTTATCGTAATTGGATTTTCCTTCTTGTAAAAGGAAATTATAAGTCTTTCATATTTGGCTAGTCCCTTTTTTTGTAGGAAAATATTTGGGCTTCTATAAATTGAGGATCCTTCCTTCTAATTCAGTAGCATCCACAATGTAGCCATAAGGGGTGTGAGAGTCTTGTTTAGGGGGAGAACTTTATGGGACAAGTGTTAGTGTGTCACTTGTGTTTGCCTCTTTGTGAGGTTGTTCTCTCGATATTTTATACTCTCTTTTTTATAGTGGATTGCTCATCTCCGCCGTTGACGTAGTTCAGTTGACCGAACCACATTAAATATTTGTGTCTCTTTTGGCAGATTTCTCTTTTGGTGTCATATGTATCGTCGTTCAAGGTTTGCTTTACTGGCTTCCGCATGACACCTAATTATTTCGATCCTAACAAGTGGCATCAAAGCAAGGTTCAAAACAGGTTCATCTTGGCGGGTTTAGTTCTAGTCGCAACCTATTTGACGGTAATCGTGTTTTTTTTATGAGAAATTTGACCGGAGTACTACTCACGTTGAGACAAACTTTGCGGTGGAGATTTGGAGATGCGACTTATTAAAGATTATGAGAAGAAGGTGGATCAAGTTAATTTCGTTAGAAAATTTAGGCCAAGCGGGAGAATTATTAGGTGTTGTCCAAATTTTCTTACCATATTTGGTTTTCCTATCTCTTGAAGGAAAAGGCAACACGTTTACCGTAATTGGGTTTTCCTTCTTGTAGAAGGAAATTATAAGTCTTTCATATTTGACTAGTCCTTTTTTTTGTAGGAAAAGGTTTGGACTTTTATAAATTGAGGATCCTTCCTTCTCATTCAGTAGCATCCACAAATGTTGCCATAAGGGGTGTGAGAGTCTTGTTTAGGGGGAGAACTTTACGGGACAAGTGTTAGTGTGTCACTTGTGTTTGCCTCTTCGTGAGATTGTTCTCTCAATATTTCGTACTCTCTTTTTATATAGTGGATTGCCCATCTCCGCTGTTGACATAGATCAGTTGACCGAATCACGTTAAATATTTGTGTCTCTTTTGGTAGATTTCTCTTTTGTTGTCAGATGTATCATCGTTCAAGGTTTGCTTTAGTGGCTTCCGCATGACACCTGATTATTTCGATCCTAACAAGGTTTACGAGCAACAAATTCCAACTTTGAGTTAGAAAATCTGACATTCTGACCGTCTTCGGCAGCCACAAATCCATTTGAATGGGATTCGATTTCTTATGGAAAAATGGTACAAAGTTTATTTTTGAAAGGCAGAATAGCCTCATAAACACTTGTACTTGTTCGCGTTTGTCATCCCGGTCCTTGTACTCAACAAAGTTTCATCCAGACACTTATAGTTATTCAAAATCAACATTCTAAACCCCTCTTCCGCATGTGTTCTTCAAACGCCCTGATGTGGATGCCACATCAGTATCCACATCAGATTTTCTTTATTATTTAATTTATTTTTGAATATTATTTTTAAAAAAATTTCCTTTCCATTCCACTTTCACGTTCCTCCATACTCACCATCTTTATTCTTTCACAATTCACCATACATTTATCACCACCTTTAAAATAGTCCACTGAGTAGCATTACAATGTTATGATACAAACAATGAGAGAGAATTTATGTAACTCTTATTTTCCATCAGTAATCACTTTTTTCTGTTCCTTTTTCTTTTTCCTTTTCAACTTAACTCTTAAAAATCGTCGTACCAACGCCTGCAACTCCTCTCCGATCACCCTTCAACTAAAACGCTTTTTCACATCCAATACTTCACTATAGCACCACTAATCAACTACAAAAAAGAATCGATCCGAAATGATCCTAAAAACCATTCGAAATTCCTTGCAAAACTCGTCTTCAGAAGCTTTGGGGGGGGGGGGGGGAGGGGGGGGGAGAAAATGGGGGATTTAGAAAAGAACTTTCTCCCCAATTTGGGAACATTGGGATCTGGGCCGAAAATGGGGGATTTAGAAAATAATTTTCTTCATAAATTATTACCAATTTGAAAAAAAAAATTTAATCTGGGGCGACGAAGAACATTTGTGGCGGTTGAGAGGTGGTGGAGCGGCTGTATTGTAGTTGGGTTTTGGGTTAAAATGGGGGAGAGGTAAGAAGAAGGGAGGAGGAGAGAGAAGAAGGGAGGAGGGGGAGATGCAAAAACGTAAAGAGAAAGCACTTTTCTTTGCATTTAACTTTTTGTCCTTTTCCTTTTTTTTAAATCATTTTAATTATTTTTTGGTTTAAATAATTATACTTACGCTCCGTATATGCGTGAAATGCACGTATTTTGTCCAGCTCAGCTGTTAAGTTGCCACATAGACCCGGTCAACAGTCAGAGGGGTTTAGAATATTGATTTTGAATAACTATAAGTGTCTGGATGAAATTTTGTTGAGTACAAGGACCGGGATGACAAACGCGAACAAGTACAAGTGTTTACTCTAAGTAAATCATTACCTCAACCAAATAGAAAAAGGGTTTATAGGTGATATTATATAAAGGGTGATGGAAAATTTGCCGCATTAAGTCTTTAGAAGAAAAACCACTTTGTGAAAGTGCGAATACAACACAAAGCCAAGAGAGAAAATACAATTACAAGAAAAGTGTTTCTTGTTCTTCTATCTTTGAGTTGAGATTTTTAAGAAAAATTTCAACACAATATTCTTCGTTTAATTTGTTCGCGGGTTTCATTGATCAAAGAGTTCATAGCAAGTATCGGTCTCGGTGTGGATACGTGTAGAGTCTTCGCACTATCGAAGAAATTTTGAAACGAGACTTTCTTCACCAGGTACGTCCTAGATCCGATTTTTAATATGTAAATAAATTTTAAACACGAAAAGATCTTCCTAGGATTATTATTGTCTTCTGCCGCATGTTACGAATATCTATATCCAATTCTTCACATTCTTCCTGGTTGCATTATAAAAAACATTAACTTAATTTTCTCCAATCAGCATATCAAAAAATTATTAAAGATAACTGTTTATTAAAAATGATCATGAGATTAATAACATAGAAAATAAAGGTAGATTGTCTGCTATAATAGGTTAATACACTGATAGGAAAAAAGAAAGGTTACTTTACTAGTACTAGACAAAGAAAGATTTGAAATGAACCCATACGAAAATGAGATTCATTACTTGAAAAATAAGACAATTTATCTTAAATAACGAGTTAAAATACGCTGATAAAGAAAAATGATTAACTTCTTCTTCTTAATTGCCTTCATCAAACACATTTAAAGGAGGGCAGGCCAAACATTAAATACCATGATATTTAGTTTAACAATGTTGCTCCTAAACGCACACGTAAGTATACGCGGTCGTCAAGTAATAAAGTGACTAAAAGTCGGATGTCGATCCCACGAGGACTTGTGATTAACCATTAACTAAATTAGACTATCCTAATTATCTATACAAGAATTAAACCTAGAAGTATTTGATTCTAAACTAATTAAATAAAGAATATAAATAATGAACTTTAAACAGAGGAAGAGCAGATTTTTATGATATCAATGTAATGAAAACGATCTAGGATTATGGGCTATCTAACATTCCTATTGTACTCTTCAATTGAATTATCTAATTAATTTATCTAGTTTATTGGTTGACAGGGTTAATACTGCTCCTAAGAATCTGTCGAGTTCTTACTCACCTATTCAAGCTAACCTAACGCCTATATGTCTATGGAGTTAGAATCAACAAGAACGCATTTATAATTCCTGTAAATCAACCAAGCAAGGCAATTAGGTATATGTCTATCCTAATTGCGAATCCGTTCCCCGATGCCCAGGTTCAAGAACTTGCTCTACTCAATCCTATATGCAATCTAGAATTTCCACTTTCGAGTTCAACTCTAGATTCGTAGATAGTATTCAATTGGTGATCAAGCAATCAAATAATTAAGTGCAGGATTGAATAAATAAACCAATATAATATACTAAAAAATCAAAATCAATATCCAAATAACAATAGTCATGAAAGAACCACAACCCTAGAATGTGAAGTTAGCTCCACATAGACATGGTAGCAAAACAACAAATCATACAAAGAAACATAAAAATTACAAAGTTTGGTGGAAGAAAAGATGAAACCCGGCCTCCACGGCGGCTCTGTGCTTTTGTTTTCCTCTCAAAAACGTCCTCCCCTCCTCAAAATACCGTTTTTTCCATGTATATATACTAAGTAGGGTTGGGCCCAAATAATTATACCTTCTCCAATGTGAAAAAGGACATTTTTCCTGGGTTTGACTAGAGCGGTCGCGCATTTGGGCGTGCTAGTTGGACAACTTTCTGTCCTGGGCGCGCTAAAACTAGCGCGATCGCGCATCTGGGCGCGTACTTTTCACCCTGTTGCATTTGGAATTTGGAAAAACGTAAAACATAAAAGTTGTAGACCTTTGAGTTAACTTTCCAATCATATATTGTGGAGCCAAAATGGAGTTCTGAGCAAAAAGTTATATCTATTTTACTAGACAGTGCACAATATGCTTGCTCGATTCTTCGTTCGCTCTAACTATCATCCATTGACCCCCAAACGCGATCCCAGCTTGTATCCTTGGGATTTTACTCAAACTTTAAAGCTCCAAATCACTCGAATTCATTCCATAACATCTACATAGCTCGGAATCACTCCTACAAGGCATAAAACACACCGTTAGTGCAAAACACTAGCGATTAACGCGCAAACTCAATTAAAGTGCAGTAAATTAGAGTGTAATAATCGACTAAAATACATAATTATAGCCTATCATCAACACCCCACACTTAAACTTTGCTCGTCCTCGAGTCAACCAAAAATTTACTCTATCTATGAGCACTTAACATATTCGAAGCACACTACACCAATGATTATGGTTGATAGCAACAATTAAACTCTAGCATATGCAATCATCATACACTTCCCTTTACTTATGTCATTCTTCAAAAATATTCAAACAAAGACAATATGCTCACAACAATCCTAGCCTCAAAAACCGACTCAATGTCACAATGCACTCATGGCTTGAACACCCAACATCCTAGAGAAGTCTAATAATGTTACCTATCCTTCGTGAAACCATGTGCCCTCACAACCAAGGCAAGAGAGTAAGTTGAATCCACACATTCGAATCTCATGATCAAATATATTTTAAGGACTCATATATATCAAAGAAAATATCGCTCACCCTCACAAAAGAAGTCACATGCATGTAATTGGTACCATAGGCTTGCCCTTAATGTAAATCTCTACTAATGTAGGCTCGCTCGATCTAAAATCAATTAGGACTTTTTCATGGTTGTATTGTGGGCTAAGGGACTTGTAGGATATATTTAGAAATAGTGACTAAACCTCCTAAGAACTTTAACACATCACATAATCAACTTTAAGCGCAAATTCTTCAATCCATTTCACTTTCACAAACAATATCACCCAAAAAATGCCCCCTTCTTCTTTAAGCACTACATTAATTCATACCCACTAGCAGGAACAAGACAACAATGTATTCATCTCTATTTTTTTTCCAGATTATTCTTTTTTTTTCATTTTTTTTTTCAATTTCTGCTAGTGGTGTATTATTTTACAAAACAAGTGCACCTTTCTTTCTTTTTTGGTTTCACTCAAAAGCCACCCCACACTTAGTTCCTTCTTACTTCTTTTAGTGCTCATCTCACAATTAAAGTGCTTTAAGACGTAAAAGGATCAAAACAATGTCAATTAAGAATAAAAAGGGTATAGGCTTGTAATGTAGGTACCAAATAAAAGTCTATAGGCTCAAAAGGGTTGACTAGGGATAAATTTTATTTGTGGTAAGCAATTAAGCTCAAAAAGATCAAAGAAAGCCTAAAATCATTTTTCAAACCGAGCATCACCTAAAATTTCGCTTCGCCTCACAAACCAGGCAAGTTCTAGACACAAGTATAATACATGGACTACACAAAAATCTCACCACACATGGCACATGACTCACTAAGGACGATCCCATTCCGACTCTCAAACAAATGCAAGTATTCACGGAGTCATGAGATATTAAGCATTAAGCACAAAGTGAACATAAGTCAAGAAAATGAGACATATGCGCCACAAAACATGCTATCCAAGTAAGCAAGGCATCATCAATAAATTCAAATCATAGGGAAGATACTACACATGCCAAAGCCTAAATATGCTACTATCAAACAAGTCAAGGGCACCTAGGTTTATCTCATCTTTCTTCCTCCATTTTATTCCATAAACTACTCTAAAAGAAAAAAAAAACTACCTACACCCGGTTCAAACAAAACCCTTGGAAAAGCGGCACAAAGAAAAACCAAGGGGGAATTGCTACACTATCTACAAAGAAAACCTTTTTTTGTCCTTTCTCTTTAGACTTACATCCCTCAAGAAAATTATCTAGGAGATCTATCGTCGGGAAAAGTCTAATTTTTTTTTTTCGTTTTTCTAAAAAAAAATATTCAATTAAACTAACACAACTAAAATAGCATAGAAAGTCACTCAGACAATCTCCTCACCCCATACTTAAAATTGTGCAATGTCCTCAATGCACACTACAAATAATAAGAGGGTAAAAGAGACTCCCTGGTAGGCCAAAGGCCGAAGAATTAGCAGCTCACGGGATACTCAGACTTCTCCCACGTATGATCCCTTGTGCGGGTACCTCACACTCAGTTTCAAACACATGCTCGCTTTTGCACTCGCCTATTGGCTTTGACTCCATGCTCTTACTCCTACAAAATACAAAAATAATACTACAAAAAAAATAATACAATAAAAAAAAATAACACAATAAAATATAAAAAAAAGTAAAAAAAAAAAAAAAGAAAAAAAATGGAATTTGGTTGCCTCCCAACAAGCGCTTGATTTAACGTCGCGGCACGACGCCATCACTTTCACCACTTTTCCTTCCACTTTGAGGTTATAAATTGCGCCCCCAATTTTGCATCAATTTTTCTGTCACGTTCATGAGGCGGTGGTGTGAAAATAAAGGAACCAAGCAATAGATATCGCATCTTGCACTTCTTGGCCCTTAAGTGAGGAATGTCGTTTTGTCTCCTTGGCATCGCAAATTTCAGAATATAAACACTTTGTTCCTCATCCATTGACTCCTCTATATGCTCGAATGGATCAATTCCCATGTCACCAACCAAACACAATGTTGAAAAATATTTAGAATGAGGTCCAATACGCTCTAACTCCAAAATTGTATTATTTTTGACATCCTCAATTTCGCACTCTTCGTCAACCTTGGCATCATTAATAATATTTTGGTCTAATAATTGGTATTCTCGTTTTAGCTCCTCAATTTGGTCTAGAAGATCTTTTTCAGCTTCACACAACTTATCACTAAATTGTTAGGCGTTACATGCATCAACCTTTGCACTCATATCTGCATCCAAGTCGTGAATAGCAGTGCCAAATTTTTCGATCTCTTGTCCCGGTTTAGCTCTTCCTTCTATTAGGTCTTGTATCCCATCTGTAATTTTCTCACGTTGAGCCTTATATATTTCCAATCTTTCAGCTTGTTCCACCAGCCAAGTTTGACTCAAAATCTCCTCTTTTTCAAAATTTTCCTCTTGTTGGTGCTCGCTCTCTTCATTTAATTTTTTCATACTGGCCTTCATTCTTGTGATTGTTGCCCTCATTCTTTTTATATCTTTTCTAAGTTCATCATATTGCTCTGCTACTTGCCTCAGAATATCCCTAAAATATGCATCACGTTCCATATCCTGTACTTCATTGCCCCTATCAAACTCACAAACATTATAAGAAAGATCATAATAAGAGCTCTGATAAGGATAATAAGAATTAGGATAACCATCTCAATGGCCATCTTGACCACCACATATATGACAAATATTCCACTCAAAGGATTGAGATTGTGCGCACAACTCACTCCCGGGAATATTCTGACAATTTTTCCACCAGTGAGGTCCTCCACAATATGGACAAGGATCATCATAATAAGAATAACCAATATTCGACCAATTCTCATTCCAAGAAGCCATGTTAACAAAGATAATAAAATATTAAACTAAGATAAAAATAAAAAGAAACTTGAATAGACAAAAAGTAAATATCTAACCTAGTAGACTAGTTAATTTCTAAGTCCCCGGCAACGGCGCCAAAAACTTGTTGCTCCCAAACGCACACGCAAGTATACGCGGTCGTCAAGTAATAAAGTGACTAAAAGTCGGATGTCGATCCCACGAGGACTTGTGATTAACCATTAACTAAATTAGACTATCCTAATTATCTATACAAGAATTAAACCTAGAAGTATTTGATTCTAAACTAATTAAATAAAGAATATAAATAATGAACTTTAAACAGAGGAAGAGCAGATTTTTATGATATCAATGTAATGAAAACGATCTAGGATTATGGGCTATCTAACATTCCTATTGTANAGCCCAATGGATTTCAAATGCTGGTTTACTAAGACAGCCCACCTGGGCTAAATTGCGAGTCTGGCCTCTTTTGCTCTAAGCCATTAACCCTTATTTTTAACTAGCAATTTCAAACACCTATTTAAGATTTAGCCACTTTCTACCAAAAATCTAAAGTCCTAGCAGAGATGGTCACATGTAAAATCTGAATTTTTATCACAATAAATAAAGGTTTCAAGCATGGCTCTTTTGTTATTTTTTTAAAAAAGAATAGCCTATCATAAACTGACCAGAATTGCAAAGGTGCAAAAGGAGTCTTTAAACACATTGCAACCTACTTGAAGCATCTCATTTTATATGCATCTAAACTACAATAGATAGTANTTGAAATAAATAAACCAATATAATATAACTAAAAAAATACAAAAATCAATATACCAAATAACAATAGTCATGAAAGAACCACAACCCTAGAATGTGAAGTTAGCTCCACATAGACATGGTAGCAAAACAACAAATCATACAAAGAAACATAAAAATTACAAAGTTTGGTGGAAGAAAAGATGAAACCCCGCCTCCACGGCGGCTATGTGCTTGTGTTTTCCTCTCAAAAACGTAATCCCCCCCTCAAAATACCGTTTTTCCATGTATATATACCAAGTAGGGTTGGGCCCAAACAATTATACCTTCTCCAATGTAAAAAAGGACATTTTTCCTGGGTTTGACTAGCGCGATCGCGCATCTGGGCGCGCTAGTTGGACAACTTTCTGTCCTGGGCGCGCTAAAACTAGCGCAATCGCGCATCTGGGCGCGCACTTTTCACCCTGTTGCGTTTGGAATTTGGAAAAACGTAAAACATGAAAGTTGTAGCCCTTTAAGTTAGCTTTCCAACCATATATTGTGGAGCCAAAATGGAGTTCTGAGCAAAAATTTATATCTATTTTACTAGACAGTGCACAATATGCCTGCTCGATTCTTCGTTCGCTCTAACTATCATCCGTTGATCCCCAAACGCGATCCCGACTTGTATCCTTGGGCTTTTACTCAAACTTTAAAGCTCCAAATTACTCGAATTCATTCCATAACATCTACATAGCTCGGAATCACTCCTATAAGGCATAAAACACACCTTTAGTGCAAAACACTAGCGATTAACGCGCAAACTCAATTAAAGTGCAGTAAATTAAAGTGTAATAATCGACTAAAATACGTAATTATACTCTATCATCAAACAACTTAAAAGGGGAGATAAAAAAAACAATTATAGTTACAAGGTGAAAATTTTAAATATCAAATGTTTAAATGTGTTGCATTTTTATAGGACATACCGTGTAGATTTCTCGAACACATATTTTTTGGACAATTGGGCTAACCAGACCATAGTGCAAACCAGGAATTGGACCAAATCTTTACCTAGGCTGTCTTTTCTTCTGGAGAATTTATACATTTGGATGTTCGATAAAAAATAAGTACATCTTCTAGTCAATATAAATATATTATAATATATATATTTTCTGGAAATTATTTTTGGGTTCGGCTATATAGTGTAGTTTCCCCTTTTTTGGGTTCTTCCAATAAGGCTGTCTACTGAAATACTACTTTTAAATTCAATCGATCATTGTTAGCAAAGATAAAATAAAAATAAAAACTATTATCAGCATTTTATTAGTAGTTTTATTATGAATAGTACAGACAATTTAGTACCCTATGGCCATGTTTAAATGCTTGAATAAATTACTTCTATTAAAGCTAATTTAGCATGGATATAAACAAACTCTCTAACGGAGTGTTTAACATATATAGGACCTAGAGGATTTGAGATATTTCCTTGATCTTGAAATCGCAATGTCAAAGAAAGGTATGATTTGACTAGTTTTAATCCAGCTAGGGTATTTAGACACTGATTTGACTAATTTAAATTTGTGCCTAAGAAATATAATATACGAAGTGCTTAAAGCGTTTTCAATCGAAACGACTCCAATTCTAGCTAATGATCGAACTCGAGGCATATGATTAAGGAATGATTGAACCGTTACCATTTGTATACATGGTAATACGGGACTCGGGAGTAACTAAATATGATTTTAATGTCATGTTGACATGCAAACGAGTCAATGCACTTAACTTAAGTTTAATGGAAATTATTTTTCTAAAATAACACATAATCCTTTAATTAGTGGGTGTCATATTACGTCTTTGAGTCAACACTGTTTTTCTCTCTGTGTGTGTACGTGTGCAGATTTTGACTATGGACTTTCAACACTGCATGAGTTTGGAGAATAACACGGTTAGCTTTAAATTACTTTGCATGGCCATTTGGCTGTAGAATTTCGTACGTTGAAAAGAAAATTAGGAATTAATTGTAATTATAGGACAATAAATCAAACGGCAAGTAGAATTGACGAATTCATTACCTATGTATGTCAACTAGTCACATATTGTTATTATATCTAACTTTAAATAATAGGTCAATTACTGTTTTATCAAGTTAATTATAAATTATTTACTTATAATTACCTTATAAGTGATCTTATTATATCATGTATTTTTATACATTAATATCATAAATAACACTTAAACTCATAGAGAATATGTAGTATACTAAGCTCCATCCAACACAATGGGTCCACATGTCGGATTCAGATTATGTATATCACAAAATTGCTTTTATAATGCTAGTTTCTACACATGCAAGAATTCTATAAATAAAATAAAGAATAGGAGTGATCAGTCATAATCATAGTGATTTTCATCGTTTACATCACCATATATCATATCATTAATTATTATACTCTCTTTTTTTTATGAGTCAGAGTCGGGAATTAATATGAGAAAAGAAAAAAAAAATACGAGAAGACAGCAGGCTTTGACGCATATATATTCTATTTTTTGACTCTATGATTCTGTCCAAATTAGAATCTTTAATTTCAAACTTCTGTACAAATTGCTGCAACAGAATGCACGTAATCTCTTGAGAATTGGATTTAGTAGAAAATAATAGTACTTCTATAGGACAAAGCTTAATAGATTTGATTACGGTTACCGGTTCGGACGAACCTAGTAACTTTAGTCAAAAAGACTGTATTTGTATTAAAAAAACCTATTGAATATATATAAATTGTTAGAGCGATGAAGAAGGGGAGCGTTGGCGTTACTGGTAAAATTGCTGCCATGTGACCAGGAGGTCACGACCCTTATGGTCTGATCCTTCCTCGGACCTCGCGCATAGCGAGAGCTTAGTGCACCGGACTGCCCTTTTTGAATGTAAAAGTCATATTTCCTCTCAATAGTCCCTTTATAACTATAATAACTTTACAAAAATATACTCATAATATTTGCAAGCTACAACCTCATGATTTCCAAAGAGGATTCAAAAATCATACCTATATATGTTTAAGTTAAAACATCAGTATATATTTACCATGTTAAAGCTACTTATATCTTTGAGCTAGTTTCAGCCAACTTCACCAAATGGATGGCAACATTATTTCTCCATTTTAAAGCATTGAAACATTGAGCCCCCAAAGGAAAAACTCCTTTGCTATATTGAAGAAATCATTGCCTTCTTCTCTTTGAACTTGCAAATTACTCTTAGGAATTCTGAGCAAATTGAGATAAGTTCCTAAGTCATGTACACAAGTAGGGTTTTGCATGTTAAAGAAATCTAGCAAGATTTCAACTCCAACATGAGCATAACATGAGCAACTCCAAGGAAACTCATATTTCCCACCCAATAAAACCCTAAAATTCTCATTTAAAAAACCCCCAAGAAGTTTTGTGATGGGATCATTCACATTCACTATTCTCAATACTTTTATACCTAACTCTTCACATCTCTCTTTGAAGCCAAGATTTCCAACTCTAGGACCTCCAAAGGAAAAAAATGTGACCGGTATGATGTTATTATCTGATACTGACAGTGAGGATTCATATAGCTGATTCTGACTTACTTGGGATTCAGGCACAGTTGTTGTGTTCAATCCCAACTCCGCGATATCATAGCTAATAAAAGGGCTAATGCACTTCCCATACTATGTCCTGCAATTGTTATGCTCATTTCTTCGCCTTTATACATATTTATTACTCTCCGTATCTCAGAAAGTAATTGTTCGCGACAACTTCCTAGACCAAACTTTTCACCCTCGTTCGAGGTGTACAAACTAAAAAATCCTGCTTCAACCTTAACTTCCGGCCTGAGATTATTTGGATCAAGACGAGCAGGAGTTAATGTGCTCATCAAATTCGCTATCTATTCAGGATTAATGACCGTTCCTCGGAACATGATGAGCACATCTCTCCTGCCCAGTCTCTTGGATTCTTCATTATTTGAAACTACAACATAACCAATCCATCTTCCACTAGAGCATTTTTGACCAATTGATAACACATTGATATTTGTAGTAGCACAAATGTACTTTGTTACATTATATCCTGAATTTCCCAAGCCAACTTCATTCAACATACTATTTTTTCCATACTTGCAATTCAAGTATCTTTTTGAATTTGGATTGTCACACCCCTTTTTAGACCCCCTCCCCCCCCCCCCCCCTCCCGCGAAAGATATAGAGGTATTTATGGATTGTTGTGGGTTAAAGAGGTTTTCCAATTGAAGTGACAAATTTGAGTAAGGATTATTTTATTTACAGAGTCGCCACTTGGAATTGGTTTTCGGTGTTCCAAGTCACCTTTTATTTGAATCCCTAGTCAAAGAAAAGTTTGACTCTATTTTTATCGGTCCGCGAAAACAAAAGTTTGGGTAAGGAATTCTGTTGACCGGGGAGAAGGTATAAGGCATTCCCCGAGTTCCGTGGTTCTAGCACGGTCGCTTTATTGACTTAAAAGTTGGCATGAATTAATTTTGGACAAACTGTGATTTATATGATTTTCATGTTTTACTTATCCGCTTTTAATTGTTAAAGTTGTTAGAAAAAATATGATATAAATAGTATAAAATTGTCCTAACCGCGCTACGAAAGCGAATGTGTGACCAAAATGAATTTTATTAATTTGTCGTAACAACGCTACGCAAGCGAATCCGCAGTTATGACAAAGGATTATTAGCACGCTATTATTTTCAGAAAAAATTACTATATTTATGCTTTGAGAAAATTATTTACTAAAAGGTTACTATCGCTATTAAAAAGGTTACTATCGCGCTACGTAAGCGAATCCGTGAGTATGGTGAAAGGATTAGAAATTTAACTAAAACTATAGATATAGTATGAGATTAGTGAATTAAATTATTGAGTGTTAAATATCACGCCGCGCAAGCGAATCCGTGAATGAAAAGATTTAAGCGTGCCTACTAATTGCCTAGCGCTTCAACATATAAAAATAAAAAAAGAATGTGTTAATTAATTAATAACAGAAATCTAATTTTTATTATTATCTTCTAGTCTTATGGTTGGTAAAATTATGCAAATATATGTTGGACCAACTCCATCTATTTTAAAGAAATAGGCCAACTTCTTGTTAAAAGGAGAAATGGGCCAGCTTATGGATTTTAGAAGACGGGCCAGCTATTTATTTATTGAGAAAGTGGTCCAATTTGCTTATTTAGTTATGGCATTGGGCCAACATCTATAAAATAAATGGACAAAATATTTATAGACTTCTTAAAAGGCATTGGGCCTATTGGACAGAATCTGCCTTGGCCCATTATAGGGCTCCGAAAATGGGCACAAGCTGAAAGCCCAATGGATTTCAAATGCTGGTTTACTTAGACAGCCCACCTGGGCTAAATTGCGAGTCTGGCCTCTTTTGCTCTAAGCCATTAACCCTTATTTTTAACTAGCAACTTCAAACACCTATTTAAGATTTAGCCACTTTCTACCAAAAAATCTAAAGTCCTAGCAGAGATGGTCACATGTAAATCTGAATTTTTATCACAATAAATAAAGGTTTCAAGCATGGCTCTTTTGTTATTTTAAAAAAAAAAAAGAATAGCCTATCATAAACTGGCCAGAATTGCAAAGGTGCAAAAGGAGTTTTAAACACATTGCAACCTATTTGAAACATCTCATTTTATATGCATCAAAACTACAATAGATAGTAAAGACAAATAACACATGAATAAAGAGTGTTTGATCAACCAAGGATTCATTTTTACATATGAACTACAACAAGATATATATAAACAATAAAGAAAATTTAGCTAAGCACTCATTTATTTAAATGGATATGCTCCCAGCAATCAAGATGAGTTCAAATCTTCTTGCTAATGTGAAAATATCTGCAACATAAGATTAAAGAGTTACTTGAGTCGCAGAATAATAAATACAACAACGAAGAATGGAAGCTCAGAAACAAAAGCAGCATAAAAACAGCAGAAAACCAGCAGCAAATTCGTGTTTGAACAGCCCGAAAATTTAGAGAAGAAACCCGGAACCAAACTCTAAAGAAGACTTATACTTTTCTAAAAGTTTGCACTCTACGATTCACTCCCAAAGCTCACAATTTCAGCTTACTTTTCATGTGTTCGACTGCTGAAATTTTTTATGTTTTTGTGTGTTTAAGCGATTCTAAAAATGTGTATGAAAGTGTGATGGAGTCCCCCTTTAAATGAGGCAAGGGCAGCCCTTAAATAGGCAGAGAAAAGCCAACTTTTTGGACAGATTTTGGTTCACCAAAAATCTGTCCAAAAAGGGACTGAATTTGTGTGCTAAAGGCTGTCCTAAAGGTGAAAGGACAGCCTGAAATCTGCTAGAGCAGAAGCCAAAGAGTCATTTCAGCCACCCTACTAAAAGCAAGCTACTAGTACCCTATTTTATGATAAAAATATCTAAACTTCAGATTTTAACAACATCAATATCAGACCACTTACTCAAAAACAAATAACTAGAAATAATTTAACTGATTGAACTATTAACCAACAAGGAGAAAGAGAACTTCAAGATTGAAACCAAGCAAGAAACAAGTATTAACCTATGAAGTACTTAAAACTAATCTGCTTGAACCAAAACGAACATTTAGAAATACTAACCTAAAATCAGAACTAAACGATGTAAAGCAAAGCAAAAATACTTCAACGATGACACAAACTAACATAATCAATTAAGCTAAACAAACAACAACAACAACAACAACAAATCAGAAAATAGATTAAGAGCTAAATGTAATGATCACTAAACAGAATTATAACAAAACTACAAACAAATGACAGGAAACAGAAAAATTAAAACATGGAGGAAAGCATTAAGGTTCGAGTTTTACCAAATTTGAGTGTTCGAACAGTGGTGGCGTAGTGACGATTGGGTAGTGGTACGACTTCGAGCAAGCTTCTATTTTTGATATTCTCGAAACCAAAACTCCGGCGAATCCGAGTCCGGTTTCAATGATATCAACGACACAACCTTGCTCGAGGCCGGTTTGAGAAGAGAAACGAGAGGCAGTGGTGGTTGAGGGGCGGCAATGACGGCGGCGGACCGGCAGTGGGGGTGGCTGCCAGTGGCGGTTGGTTTTTTTTGAGGTTTTGAGTTGGATATATGGAAAGAGGGGGAGAAGAGGAGGCCGGTGGTGTAAAATTTTCGGAGTTTGGGGTGGTAGGCGGCGACTAGGGTTTCGGTTAGGCTTAGATCTACGGAGATTAAGAAGGGTTATGGGATTTTGGGGTTCGGATTCATGGAGAGGAGGTTGAGCAGAAGAAGTGGTAAATTTTGGGGTGGATTGGAGGTTGGCCGCCGCCTGTGGGCGATTTCCGGCGGCGGCTGGGGCGGCGTGGGGCAGACCTGGGGAGAGAGAAGAGAGAGTGATGAGAGGGGAAGAAGAAAGGAAATAAAGGGAAAAATGGGGGAAAATTTTGGGGGTTTTAGGCTTTATATACCTCGGGTGGGGGATAAATAATAACCATTGGATCATGAGGGAATGGATGGGTGAGATTGAGTCTTTTTTTCTTAAACCAAAAACGATGCAGTTTCAAGACAAAACTACATCGTTTTGAGTTTTTTCTTGGCCAACCAACTAATGGACCGAGTATGGCCGAATTGGGCTCAAATTTTGGGCCAATTTTGGCACAATTTTAATTAAAATATACTAGTCCAATCCCTTTTTCCCTCTAATGAATTAATTAAACTAAAAGTCTAGTTCTAAAATCTCCAAACACACACAAAAATAATTATTCAAAACTACAATGTAAAAGAAAGAAACAAAAACTAGGCATTTACAGCTGTCCCTCTTTGCTCGAGAACATGAAGAGTTTTCGTGCAAAGATAGTGAATGCCATGACTAACTTTTGCTCACCTATGACTCTAATGAAAGAGTTTTTGAAAAAGGGGTGACCGAACCTTGCCTCCGAGGTTGCCTACATATCCTTGGCTGTAAAGGAATCAGGTCAGTGTAGTTCTGGAAAAATTTGGTAGCTGGGACTACCAGACACTGGAGTTAAGACTGTTGTTGCTGCTGTTGTTGCTGTTACTCTTACCGTTACTACTTCTTACATCAAAAGAAAAAGAGAAGAGCACTACATATGTCTGCAAACTAAGACTACAAAATTCCTATCTATGTGTCTTCTGGAGTCAAATCTTGATTCTTGACTTGCTCTCTTGTGTTGACCTTAAACTGGATCTTGATTCTCTTTAAAGAAGAGATTATGACTCAATCTCGATTGCTTGTTTTCTGGATCAGAATTTTGAGAAAATGAAACTTGAGAAGTTGTGTTGCCGACACTTTGTCAAAGTTAAACCCAAACTATCCTGTGATCGTCCTTCTGATGATAACTGAAACTGCAAGCTTCGATCGTCATAACCTGTGCTCCGCGGCGAGGCCTGCAAAGCCATCAAAGACGAACAAAACGAACAAAAATTTTCTGCCCCAGTTTGGACTAGGAAAATTTTGTGAGTTATTAGAGAAATCTATAAACTATCTAATTTATTGAAAGGCAGACAGAAATAGTAGTATAAACTAGCTAAAAGAGATAAAATTTTGGTAACGAATGATTGTGCAACCAGGGATAGTTCTCGTACTACTGAAGGGAAATGTAACCAGGGGCTGGCACCCTATCTTACTGGAAGGAAATAGAATCAGGTGTTAGCACCATGTATTATTGATAAAGTGTTGAATCCCACTAGGTGAAAAAAGGTTCTACCTGAGTTAAGCTACGTAAAACACCCTGAGCGAAGAGTACTTCTATTCGGAAACTATGAGCTGGATCCCCCTAGGCGAAAGGATTCTACCTGAGTTAAGCTGCATAAAACGCCCTGAGCTAAAAGTACTTCTACCCAGAAATATGAGCTGGATCCCCCTAGGCGAAAGGATTCTACCTGAGTTAAGATGCGTAAAACACCCTGAGCGAAGAGTA